>NC_083582.1:68615226-68692726 GCF_027579695.1 Neoarius graeffei | reverse complement strand
AATTAACAAGTGGGTCTTGGCAAAAGTTAATTAGTGGAATAAACAGTAAATAGTAAACTAGATAGCGACTGTCAATTGAAGGTCAAGGTGAAGGCCATGTTACTGAACAAAATAATAATTTAAAAAATGATTGAAAAAATCATGAAAATTCACAGAGTTAGAAGTGATTGAAAAAAATCCCATTTTTCATGGATCACTCCGGATCGGTGATCCAGATCAGCACCAAAAGTCATAGCAACATAATTCAGCCCAGAGGTATTCTTCATGTGAAATGTGGTGATGATTGGTTGAAAACTGAGGGAGAAATAGCGTCCTAAATAACATTAGGATAATAATAATAATAATAATAATAATAATAATAATAATGTAGAAAGATCCTGAGTGAGAGTAACAATTTGCACTACCGCTGCTAGGACAAATTAATAATAAAAATACAGTAAATAGTCCTATTGCTGGGTTTCAGTCATGTGACTTTTCTTAGCGGTTTTACGGGAAGTGAAATAGCTGGTGGTCTAAATGGCTGCCATAGTATAGTGCAAACACCTAGCAATAACTTATCAGAGTATGCTCGTAATCTAGAAGCCACTGCTGGTTTTGGATCTATTCAGAAGATTGCTATGTGCAATGGAATCGACCCCTACAGTCTGGGAAAGAAGGATTTGTCATACAATCTCGAAAACTACCCTTCAGTCGAGTTCCCCGACATCTCGAACTATCTGGTGTTGCAGACGTCCTTCTACACCGCAAAACAGATGAAAGCGTGGAAGAGTATGGAGGCTTACGACTTTTTTGTATGTGGCTGGGTAAAGGACCTCGCTATCAAGTCGCTGCCGAATGAATCCTGGATTGTTTTTGCCCGTGTAAGTATGTTTTTTTTAAGCTTTTCGTTCACATCTTTACAACGAAGCGCTGCAAGTTGAAGTGTAAACAAACAACAGTTGGCTTGATTCTCACTTGTGTTGGCTCTTATCTCTCAGCTAAATCATTCACAAAGATCATCAGAAACCCCTTTAAAGACCTGGATCTTAGTTAAACAAGACGGAGAAGTGATCACGGCGCATTGTAACTATACGACTGGGGAAGAATTTTGTCGCGACCTTCATGCATATAGACTTTGTGAGGAGGAAACAAAGAAACAGCTGGGGACTTTAGCGCTTCGTGACTAAAAAAAGTAGCGTAAAATAATGACACATAGCAAGAAAAGTACTTGGAAAACACTAAGGACATAGCTGAGAGGGAAATACAAACCTTTCACCAAGTGACCACTGCAAACTCGAGCACGCTTCGACTCGGCTCCCTACGATTTCAGTGAGAGGTTCAAAAGCCACCTTTCTCAACGTCTTTTTGTGTTCGTTCACCCTTTTTTATTAGTTCACGAGGAATTCTGAAGAAATTTTTATCAGTTTCACAGTTTGATCGATTTGAGCTACCTAAAACAATGCAAGCGTAAGGCATTTTTCATGCAAGCAATGCACCTTCTCCGTACAAACGCTTTGTGACGTCATGTGAAACCCAGCAATTGGACAACTGTACAGTATTAATCTGTCAAGAACCGCTCATCAAACTAAAGAGAAAGACTTTAAGATATGAAGCATATTTTAATTAATACACTGCAAAAAATTATATCTTAGTAAGTTAAAATATCTTGAAAATAGTTGAAACGATCCGCATTTCCGATAAGAATACAAGACACCAATTCTGAGATTATTAAACTTAGTTCTAGATTGCAACCAACTTTTCTTAGATGTCTTATCAAGTAAATATCTGTCCATGCAGCAAGATACTGTAATTTCACTAGATTTTAGGACTGCAGTTGTCATGGACAGTTTTGCACTCAAATTTCCATCAATGAAGAGTTTATAACATCAAAGAAACTGACTTCATGTTAAAACTGTTAATGTTATAGTCATGTTGTCTGTTGTTACCTAAATGAGGATGGGTTCCCTTTTGAGTCTGGTTCCTCTCGAGGTTTCTTCCTCATTTCGTCTGAGGGAGTTTTTTCTTGCCACTGTCGCCACAGGCTTGCTCATTGGGGATAGATCTCATCTCATCTCATTATCTCTAGCCGCTTTATCCTTCTACAGGGTCGCAGGCAAGCTGGAGCCTATCCCAGCTGACTACGGGCGAAAGGCGGGGTACACCCTGGACAAGTCGCCAGGTCATCACAGGGCTGGCACATAGACACAGACAACCATTCACACTCACATTCACACCTACGGTCAATTTAGAGTCACCAGGTAACCTAACCTGCATGTCTTTGGACTGTGGTGGAAACCGGAGCACCCGGAGGAAACCCACACGGACACGGGGAGAACATGCAAACTCCGCACAGAAAGGCCCTCGCCGGCCACGGGGCTCGAACCCAGACCTTCTTGCTGTGAGGTGACAGCGCTAACCACTACACCACCGTGCCGCCTCATTGGGGATAGATTAGGGATAAAATTAGCTCATGTTTTAAGTCGTTCAAATTGTGTAAAGCTGCTTTGCGACAATGTTTATTGTTAAAAGCACTATAGAAATAAAATAAACTTGACTTGACTAGATGAAGTAACTTTCTGCTCAAATTCAGTTTTCAATGTTTTTGCAATGTAAAGATTAAAAGGTGTGTCCAAACTTTTGACTCGTCCTGTATTTTATATATATATATATATATATATATATATATATATATATATATATATATATATATATATATATATATATAGTGTGTATTTAAAGAGACCCCTGTTGTAATGTTGAAAATAAAACACGCCAGGTGAAATCCAGAAGGGTTTATTCTGGTACAGATATTGCACTAAACAAAACCATGCTTCTTCCACCACATGGGAATCTTTGCCTTGCTATTGCAAAGCCATAAAATCTGTTTCTTTTCCTGTACCTTTTTATTTGCTTATTTATTTACTTATTTATTTATTTATTTATTATTATTTTTATTTTGCTCCCAAAGCCAGTCCCAGGAGAGGTATTATCAGAGTACAAGAACAGGTGCGCACTAATTTACTCCTATTGCTTAGAGAGCTCAGAGACCCCAGTGCTGGAGAAATCCCCCAACAGCCTCCACCAGCACAAAAACATATTTAATCCTAATCGGACTGGAGCACAATATTGCTTAAAGAGCTACCATGATGAACAGTTCTCAGTTCAGAGAGATGCAGTGCCTGGACACACTTGCGAAACCTTTATTATGATTTCTTCTAATTTCATCATATCTTACCAAGCAGCATCGTGTACGCTATAAATGACAAAACTTCATCACATTCATATTTCATGGAGCGTTGTCTCTAAACACTAGCCCGCTATAAGCTGACTACATTTCCTGACCATTTGTCTGTCGCACCGAGCAGTTTGTTGGTGATTTGTTAAGAAAATAAGGTGTTATGGGGCGAATATCTGTTTTGTGATGCTCAAACAGCTTCTTCCATTTACAATAAATCTCACAAACATGAGACACATAAACCCAGCACATTATAACTTACTTTTCATTTAGATAAAAGATTTAAAAAAAACCCAAACCCAAACAAAATTCGTAAACGTGTCGAGACATTTACTCATAGCTACTTTTCTACGTTGTAAGTTCCATCTCCTGAGATTCCTGCTCTCAGATCAGCTCTCAGGCCTGCTGTAAAATATCCCGTTTTGATTGCACAAAGCCGAACCCCCTTTGCTTTCTGGAACTTTTAAATATGTCTCTGCAAAACACTGTACATTCTTTTCTCTCTGACATAAACGTGGTCTAAAAGTCGCTGGTTAATCGAGTACTCGGTTCTCTAGAGGCCAAGAAATTGCTATGAAAATGACTGGAAAAAATCTTCGCTCCACCAGGACATTTGCAGAAAAAAAAGGTATGCTCAAGGTCAGTAAAGTGCTAAATGCTGTTTGGGAGTCCCTCGACATTCCCAGGGTGCTTCAGCCAAGTTCTCCCACACCACACACACTCCTTTTTGCCTCCCCCCCCCCCCCCCACACACACACTCTCTTTTACTCAGAATGGAGTGGGTTTTTAAGAGACGTTACACAGGGGCCTGGGCATGGCCGTTAGCCTCATGAAGATATCCATGTTAGGCTGAGCGAGAGCACAGCTCCCCCCTTTCTCACCTACTGATGACCGATACCAGATGAGGAGGTCTGGCTGTGGCTGAGGCCGACTCCGGATCTTAGTGTTGTCAAACGAGACTGAGCGGAAAATCCAGCTCCCCAAGGCCCCGGCTTTGTGCAGGAACATCTTAGAGCAAACCAAATCAGAGTTGGGTAACTGTTCAACGTGCCCACATTTAAGTGATGTATTGCAGCCTTTTACCATTTTAAGGATTTTTACTCTCAATCATCAGGAGAATACGTGCTTTTCCTCTTTTCTGTCTGCTTCCTCTTTTTTCTTTCTTGTCTCGACAAGGCACAAAGACTGCCAAACTCTGTGTCCTATTTTCCCAATTTTTTTTCTCACAATACTGAAACACTTTCAAGAAGTACAGTTGAATAATACAGATTTTTTTTACATGTACTTATTATTATTATTATTATTATTATTATTGATTGATTGATTGATTGATTGATTGATTGATTGATTGATTGATTACTTTATTCTGAACAATAAAGAAGATATAAAAATAAAAATTTAAATTAAAAAAATACAATAATCAAAACATCATCATAAACAAACAGAATAGCATAGCCACAAGGCAGTAACATAACAATGTTCAGAAAGGATTAGGAAGAAGTAATAACTTATCCAATCCTAACCCTCTATACCACCGCTAATCAAATGCCACTTTCCGCCATAATAAACTATATATACAAAAGAAAACAAAAGCAATAAACAAAAAAGAAAACATACCAACATACCAAAACATACCAACATGGTATAATATCGACCAAATCAAATCATATATACAGATACTTATGTTATGCATATAGACACACATACAATACATATATACAGTACATACATATACACATACCTATAACTATACACTAAATACAAGAAGACCAGTCACAGACTTACTCTCAATTTCATCATCACCTATATAGTCTGCCTGTCCTCATTCTCATATATTTTTATTAACATGTTTTTATATAATTTTTTAAACAGTTTTATGTTGGTGCTATTTTTGAGTTCATTTTCCAGACCATTCCACAATTTCACCCCACAAACTGTTATGCACATACTTTTCATAGTTGTTCTAACATTTACTCTCTTAAAATTCATTTCCCCTCTCAGGTTATACCCACCCTGCCTTTCCATAAACGTATTTTGTACCTCACCCGGAAGAAGGTTATGTCTTGCTTTATACATAATTTGTGCAGTCTTGTGTTATTATTATTATTATTATTATTATTATTATTATTAAATAATAATTATTATTATTCATTTTTAAGAGAACTTTGAGGTCCATATCTGGGGTGCATACATCGTTACTGTAAATATAAAAATCATAATTATTTGACTGATATTCAGACTTGATTATTTATCACAATTAATCAGCAAATTATTTTTTACATTAAGGCAATATTACTTTTTTTTTATAGAAATTACCAGAATATGTCTGTTCCTTAGCAATAAATAAATAAGCAAGCAAGCAAGCAAGCAAGCAAGCTCTGACCCTATTATAATACATGTGTCTCTGTGCTGACATTTATAGGGGAAAAAAAAAAGGAGTCTTGGGAAAACATGTGAGTGACAGGACTACATGTTCAAGCCCATCACTTCATTTTAAGCCTGCAATTGTGGAAGAGAGAGTGACACAGTTGCATTTAAAATCTCCTTTCACCTCCCTCGAAGGCGAGGGTTTTATGGCCACTGAGACACAGCGTGCAGATAAAAATAACCCCGGTCCGAGGGGCTGACACTGGAGTAAGACAATCGCCTGGAAATCCGTGCTAACTTCCCAGTCACAACCTTGCAATGATGTGCAAATTGCAGCTACATGTTCCAGTCGAGCCTCTTATTCCCTTTCCTCAGGAAATAGGATTGTCCTTAAAGTATGCATTTGTCACAAAAAGGCACTGAAGTATTGATTTGATTTTAAAGTAAGCAGTGCTTTTCAGAGTAAATTGTATTTTTGCCTTTGCAGGCTGTACGTGAAGCTAATCTGACTATCAGTAATCTAGTTTTCTGGCTGGAGATTTGTGTTGCCTTGCTTGGACTTCCTCAATCCTCTCTCTCTTTTTTTTTCCCTGTGTGGTCCACAAGACTTTGAGCTCAATATTTCATTAAGGATCCTCCGCAGAGTGGGAAGCACTACACTTGGAAATCTATCGATGTAAATCAAACGATTAAAAAAAAATCTAAATGAGACTCACATAGACAGCTGCTTATCCCGAGTGCTGGGAATTTATGGATTATTCACCACTGATCCAGACAATCAGTCCACATATTAGTCCAAACATCTATTATTGACATCATTCATAGGCTGTTGGTCTGTTAGATGGTGACCTTTGAAAGATCCCTGTCCCTTTGTGATTTCACATTTTCTTTGCGAGTATTAATGGTAAAATGGATGACCAGTTCAGTGGGAAAACAAACAGCAGTCACTGCCCCTAAAAAGGACGTGAGCATATAATTTTTCTTACAACTTTCCAAGTCATACAGTAAGTACATGAATCACAGGAAATAGCTTTTCACTGCTACTGAGTAATAGCCACACAAATTGGGTTTTGAGCGGAGTTTGGATTAATGCTGAACTCACCGCGGGGCCGGTGGCTTTGTCTGGATTTTGAAGAACGCGTCTATTGTTTATCATATTGTCACATTTTCACACTATAGCCTTTTCATCCTGGCTTTGACCACTTTTCATGTATTTCAAGTCAAGTCAAATCAAGTCAACTTTATTGTCAAATATGCTATACATGCTCGACATACAGCACAGATGAAATATCAGTCCTCTCTGACCCACGGTGCAAACAGGCAATGCAATAAATAAAAATAGAATAATTGAAAAAAACAAACAATATAAACAGTATAAACACTCTAGATAGGAACTAGATATAGACTAAACACTCAAACAATATAAACAGAATAAATAAACAGTATAAACACTAGATAAGAACAAGACAGACTAAACACTCAGACAATATAAACAGTATAAAACACTCTAGATATGAACTAGACTAAACACTCAAACAATATAAACAGAATAAATAAACAGTATAAACACTAGATAACAACAAGACAGACTAAACACTCAAACAGACAATATAAACAGTATAAACACTCTAGATATTAACTAGACTAAACACTCATATACATACACACACATAAATTGGTACAATAACCAAACAGTCAAGGGCACTTGAGGTATAGCAAGTAAACATGAAACATGAAATCTCATCTCATCTCATTATCTGTAGCTGCTTTATCCTGTTCTACAGGGTCGCAGGCAAGCTGGAGCCTATCCCAGCTGACTACGGGCGAAAGGCGGGGTACACCCTGGACAAGTCGCCAGGTCATCACAGGGCTGACACATAGACACAGACAACCATTCACACTCACATTCACACCTACGGTCAATTTAGAGTCACCAGTTAACCTAACCTGCATGTCTTTGGACTGTGGGGGAAACCGGAGCACCCAGAGGAAACCCACGTGGACACGGGGAGAACATGCAAACTCCGCACAGAAAGGCCCTCGCCAGCCCCGGGGCTCGAACCCAGGACCTTCTTGCTGTGAGGCGACAGCGCTAACCACTACACCACCGTTCCGCCTGAAACATGAAATAAGCAGAATAAACAAACTACTATAGCAGCTGTTAAGATGAGGTAGTGCGGAATGGTGCAAATGGGCGAGGTAAAGTGAGATGTGCGGTCCCTGAGTTCAGTGTGTTAATGAATGATGAGATGTATGTATATGTGAGTGTGTGTGTGTGTGTGTGTGTGTGTGTGTGTGTGTGTGTGTGTGTGTGTGTGTGTGTGTGTGTTGGGGGGGGCTGTGAGGAGCGGGGGGTGCTTTCGGATTGGACTTTCGCATTGTGTGGTGGTTCTGTACGACTTGTGTTGTTGATTTCGAGATGGATCTTTTCAGGATAGTCATTAATGGGATCAGTGGTGACCTGAATGCTGAATACACCAAATGAAATGTAGTCAGTGACATATTTGCCTATTGCATAATAAAAAAAAGGGCAACTTATTCAGGATACATTTAGAATATCTTAAAAATACAAAAATTTCGAGCTGTGATTTATTGCCATTCTGTAATCTAAGTATAGACACTCAATGGAAATGTTTGGTATGTTATGCTTTTGGATGGTGAATGTGGCACATTAGATTGCTTTTTCCACAAACAGGGAGTCATTTTGTTCTGGTAAAATATGTACTTTTTTTCAACATTGAATCAGAGAGCACACATTGAAGAAGAAGAAGAAGAAGAACAACAACAACAACAACAGTTAACACATCCCAGGCAACAATCCTCATTCATTATCTCTAGCCGCTTTATCCTGTTCTACAGGGTCGCAGGCAAGCTGGAGCCTATCCCAGCTGACTACGGGCGAAAGGTGGGGTACACCCTGGACAAGTCGCCAGGTCATCACAGGGCTGACACATAGGCCAAGTTTACATTAGACCGTATCTGTCTCGTTTTCTTCACGGATGCACTGTCCGTTTACATTAAAACGCCTGGAAATGCCGGGAAACAGGAATCCGCCAGGGTCCACGTATTCAATCCAGATCGTGTCTGGTCCGGTGCTGTGTAAACATTGAGAATACGCGGATACGCTGTGCTGAGCTCTAGCTGGCGTCGTCATTGGACAACGTTACTGTGACATCCACCTTCCTGATTCGCTGGCGTTGGTCATGTGACGCGACTGCTGAAAAATGGCGCGGACTTCCACCTTGTATCACCTTTCATTAAAGAGTATAAAAGTATGAAAATACTGCAAATACTGATGCAAATACTGCCCATTGTGTAGTTATGATTGTCTTTAGGCTTGCCATCCTTCCACTTGCAAGTGGTAAGTGACTTGCGCACAGCGGCTCAGTCCCGAATCACTGCTCGTGCACTACACTCGCGCGCTCTGTGAGCTGCGCAGGGCCGGAGTGCGCACCCTCCAGAGGGCACTCGCTGTTCAGGGCGGAGTGATTTGGAGCGCAGCCGCTGAGGAGGAAGCGATGAGCCGCACTGACACATTTCAACTTACTTAGTCATGTGATTAGCATATCCGTGTATTGGCGTTGCTGTGTGCACGCGAATCGTGTATTGGCGTTGCTGTGTGCACGCTAATCGTTTTTAAAAACGTTAATCTGATGATCCGCTGATACGGTCTAATGTAAACCCCACCATAGACACAGACAACCATTCACACCTACGGTCAATTTAGAGTCACCAGTTAACCTAACCTGCATGTCTTTGGACTGTGGGGGAAACCGGAGCACCTGGAGGAAACCCACGCGGACACGGGGAGAACATGCAAACTCCACACAGAAAGGCCCTCGCTGGCCACGGGGCTCGAACCCGGACCTTCTTGCTGTGAGGCGACAGTGCTAACCACTACACCACCGTGCCGCCCGGCAACAATCCTTTTTTTCTTTTCTTTCTTGCAAACCTTCTTTGATGGGAATTGCTTCACTTTGCTTTTTTTTTGTAAACATTGAATGAGCAAACACACAAAATAAGGTTAACTAGCATCCATGCTAATGGAATTATGATATAAATTAATTTTTGTTCACAGGATTGAAATTTCAAAATGACCTCATCAGTCAATATCATAAAATTGGAAAGAAAAAGAATGAGAGAACTTACTTGACTTCTTCCTGTGGATCTTTGGAAATAATGTTTGGATGATGAAACTTCCTGTTCAGCATGTGAATTCTGGAACATTCTAAATATTCCACAGGGGTGAATGTATTCTAGTAAGAGGTTTGAGTGGTTTTTGTGAGAGACTTCAAAAACGTGTTTGGTTGTCCAAATTCATTGAAACTATTTGACTCAACTAGCATGTTCACAGTTATACTATTATTGTTGTTGTTGTTGTTGTTGTTTTAAATAGATGCTAAATCATTTAATTTACTTCACATATACAGTTAGGTTCATATATATTTGGACACTGACACAAATTTTGTATTTTACCTGTTTACTGAAACATATTCAAGTTATAGTTATATAATGGACATGGACATAAAGACCAGACTTTCAGCTTTCATTTGAGGGTATCCACATTAAAATTGGATGAAGGGTTTAGGAGTTTCAGCTCCTTAACATGTGCCACCCTGTTTTTAAAGGGACCAAAAGTAATTGGACAATTGACTCAAAGGCTATTTCATGGGCAGATGTGAGCAATTCCTTCATTATGTCATTCTCAATTAAGCAGATAAAAGGCCTGGAGTTGATTTGAGGTGTGGTGCTTGCATTTGGAAGATTTTGCTGTGAAGAAAACATGCGGTCAAAGGAGCTCTCCATGCAGGTGAAACAAGCCATCCTTAAGCTGCAAAAACAGAAAAAACCCATCCGAGAAATTGCTACAATATTAGGAGTGGCAAAATCTACAGTTTGGTACATCCTGAGAAAGAAAGAAAGCACTGGTGAACTCATCAATGCAAAAAGACCTGGACGCCCACAGAAGACAACAGTGGTGGATGATCGCAGAATAATTTCCATGGTGAAGAGAAACCCCTTCACAACAGCCAACCAAGTGAACAACACTCTCCAGGAGGTAGGCGTATCAATATCCAAATCTACCATAAAGAGAAGACTGTATGAAAGTAAATACAGAGGGTTCACTGCACGGTGCAAGCCACTCATAAGCCTCAAGAATAAAAAGGCTAGATTGGACTTTGCTAAAAAACATCTAAAAAAGCCAGCACAGTTCTGGAAGAACATTCTTTGGACAGATGAAACCAAGATCAACCTCTACCAGAATGATGGAAAGAAAAAAGTATGACGAAGGCGTGGTACAGCTCATGATCCAAAGCATACTACATCATCTGTAAAACACAGCGGAGGCAGTGTGATGGCTTGGGCATGCATGGCTGCCAGTGGCACTGGGTCACTAGTGTTTATTGATGATGTGACACAGGACAGAAGCAGCCGGATGAATTCTGAGGTATTCAGAGACATACTGTGTGCTCAAATCCAGCCAAATGCAGCCAAACTGATTGGTCAGCGTTTCATAATACAGATGGACAATGACCCAAAACATAAAGCCAAAGCAACCCAGGAGTTTATTAAAGCAAAGAAGTGGAATATTCTTGAATGGCCAAGTCAGTCACCTGATCTCAACCCAATTGAGCAGCATTTCACTTGTTAAAGACTAAACTTCAGACAGAAAGGCCCACAAACAAACAGCAACTGAAAACTGCTGCAGTAAAGGCCTGGCAGAGCATTAAAAAGGAGGAAACGCAGCGTCTGGTGATGTCCATGAGTTCAAGACTTCAGGCAGTCATTGCCAACACAGGGTTTTCAACCAAGTATTAGAAATGAACATTTTATTTACAATTATTGAATTTGTCCAATTACTTTTGAGCCCCTGAAATGAAGGGATTGTGTTTAAAAAATGCTTTAGTTCCTCACATTTTTATGCAATCATTTTGTTCAACCCACTGAATTAAAGCTGAAAGTCTGAACTTCAACTGCATCTGAATTGTTTTGTTGAAAATTCATTGTGGTAATGTACAGAACCAAAATTAGAAAAATGTTGTCTCTGTCCAAATACTTATGGACCTAACTGTACAATATCCTGCCATTCTGCTTTAACTTCACATTAAAGTTGCTGGAAGTTGGGGGGAAAAAAAAGAGTGTGTCAACTCCCAAGCTTTGGAGTCGATTCCACACATTGGAAATGATTCAACTTGTGCAAACTGAAGTTCCGTATCTGATTGTTAGTGAGACAGCCAGGAGATATTGACCTTTATTTGAATTTGATCGGTTCATAATAAAGGCCAATATCCATTATTATTCTATCCACATTCACCGGATATGAGCAATCGGACACTCTGATTGGCTACTCTACTACCAGGCTATCAGCTCATATACCGTGAGTAAAGAAAAACAAAATGGCGGCGTGTGTTGCTGAACCAACTGAGGATGAAATAAAAACTCTACCTGAAAACAAAATCTCAAAAAATACAAAAAAAGCAACAAAATATAGAAAGAAAGTATTCGATGGTAAGAATGCATCTTTTTTTTATTTTTCAAGAATTATTATGACTGCATTTTTCACAAACTGCTACTATCATTTCGCCGGTTTGTTAAGTGGAGATGATTTTGTCGGATGGTTTGTATAAAGTTTTTATTGATTGAATTTGCAAAAAATAAAAATAAAAATGCTCTGTTTCTCAAAATCCAGTGAATGTGAATAGAATAAAACAATTATTCCATTCAATCTTGTCGTACATGGCTTATAGCCGACTCGGTGCTACTTGCCTTGTCGACTATCAGCTCATGTACGACTCGATTTCGTGGAATAACTGTTAAACATTCAATATTCCAATTAGTTGGAATTGAACAAATCAAATGCATGTACGATCTTCTCCGAGCGATTGAGGCCACTGGTCCACTGGTCAGACTTACCTACTGTATAGAGTTACTGATAATACTGAATCTGTATAAAAGTACAGATTACTGTGACCTTATGGTAGTTTGAGTGTCTGATTTGGTTGACATGAACATTCATCAAAAATGGTTATACCGTAGTTACAGCCCTAAAATCGATAGCAAATTCTAATTAAAGCAAATGACGTTGTTACTCATTGGAAAGTTGGTGCCATTGTTAATTGTCTCATTATCTCTAGCCGCTTTATCCTTCTACAGGGTCGCTGGCAAGCTGGAGCCTATCCCAGCTGACTACGGGTGAAAGGCGGGGTACACTCTGGACAAGTCGCCAGGTCATCACAGGGCTGACACATAGACACAGACAACCATTCACACTCACATTCACACCTACGGTCAATTTAGAGTCACCAGTTAACCTAACCTGCATGTCTTTGGACTGTGGGGGAAACCGGAGCACCCGGAGGAAACCCACACGGACACGGGGAGAACATGCAAACTCCGCACAGAAAGGCCCTCGCCGGCCACGGGGCTCAAACCCAAGACCTTCTTGCTGTGAGGCGACAGCGCTAACCACTACACCAGCGTGCCACCCATTGTTAATTGTAAACATGCAATTTATTTTTCAAAAATTAATTTTTTACCTGCATTAGATAACAGAATTTTTGAAAAATTTTCCAGTTCAGGCCAAAAGTAACATTATTATAACGTTAGCTTTCACATACCTATGAGTATGTACCTACAAGTTACACCAACATTATAGGAATGTTTTGGCACATTCTTACACTAAAGGTTCAGAAAAGGTTTTGTTTATCTAGGATTGTTAACTGTGATAGTATACACCATCCTGAGAGTACGGCAAGCTGTGAAGGACAATGGCTCCACAGGACTGGGGTTGATACCCTGTGACTTTATGTGTATTTGTAAATTTACAGGGAACATGACTAAACATAGGTGGCATGATGGTGTATTCGTTAGCACTGTCATGTCATGACAGTGAAGGTTCTGGGTTCGAGCCCCGTGGCCGGCGAGGGCCTTTCTGTGCGGAGTTTGCATGTTCTCCCCGTGTCCGCGTGGGTTTCCTCCGGGTGCTCCGGTTTCCCCCACAGTCCAAAGAGATGCAGGTTAGGTTAACTGGTGACTCTAAATTGACCGTAGGTGTGAATGTGAGTGTGAATGGTTGTCTGTGTCTATGTGTCAGCCATGTAGTCTGGTTAACACCAGACCATATCACAAGTGAAATATGGTCTGGAATCCGCCTATTGAATTTCTCATAGGGGAGGTGTGGTTTACGATTGTCAATGGCCGTTTATTGGACGTTGCGAATGTCTATCATTTGGCGTATACGTAGCCCATGGCCAATCATGGCAGTTGTACCCGGTGACGTAGTTAGAGCGCCGAAGAAGACGAAGAGGCGAAGAAGAGAAGGAAAGAGAACGAGAAAGAGAAGGCAAAACAAAAATAGGAAAGCAATGGCACCGAACGATTACTGCTTAGCCACTAAGGGGGCTAGTTGGTAAATGAGACTTTTACCAAACCCTGTTGGGAGCAAGGCAAAGGCATCTGTCTTCGTGTCAATGAAAGACTGTAACGCCAAACGCTGTTCTTTTTTTAAAACAAACTTTCGCTCTAAACTATTCAGAACAGTGTCTAAAGCTTGATCGAAAGTTTGGTTCGTATCGCTCGCCGCCATGTTAAATGTGATCCGTAAACAGTCCCAAATAAACTACAAGCTTCCGTTTGTCGAGTAGTATGCGTCACCGTCTTTCCACCCTCCCCACTCTCTGATTGGCTCCCTAACTCAGGCGAGCCTTTAGGCCATAGTTTCCATGCTGTCTTTTCAGATCGGAACGATTGTGCAAAGCAGCGTGGGATTTCCCAGGCTATCAGCCCTGTGATGATCTGGCGACTTGTCCAGGGTGTACCCCGCCTTTCGCCCGTAGTCAGCTGGGATAGGCTCCAGCTTGCCTGCGACCCTGTACAGGATAAGCGGTTACGGATAATGGATGAATGACTAAACGTATTTGGCGTACTAGGCCATGCCTTGGTGTTATATAGAGGAAGGCAACTACTCAAAACGTGCTGGGATTTCTAGACATCCGTGTAGTCCAGAAAAAAAAAAAAATCCTGATTCACACTAAAAATGATATCTCGTGAGTTTAGATGCAGAAACTGCTGTCTCAGGTTTAGCATCTATGATTTATTTGTAAAAATCCCATGTCTCATTTTGGTGTGCTGTGTTTTCACGCCAAGGCACCATGTCAAAGAGACAGAGCGCCTCAGTACACTCACCAGCACGTGCATTTACTAAATAAAAAAAAAAAAAGTGCTGTATGAAATGGCGATGAGATAATCACCGCAACACAGGAACGAAGAGGGGAAAAACGGGAAATTGTTGCTTTGCACAAAAACAGATACGTTTATGAAAACCAACATGAAAAAAAGGAAGGAAAAGGGTCTCATTCTTTATGTTTTTTTTTTCACCAACACCCTTTCGCACCCTGTCCTCCCCCCATTTTTTTTCCACAATGCATTCCTGAAACATAACTTGCCGAAAGTTTGTGCTTGCCTGGTGGATTTTCATTTCAGATGTTGCCAACTCAAGGGCATTTGGACCAATCAATATCTGTCTGTCTTCTGGCACACACAAAGTTGGCTATTAGAAAAGAGCTTCTTATAGCAGGCTCAGCCAATGCCATTAGCCCTAGCCTTAGGGCACTTCTATCCACGAGACGAGAGCGGCACCTGCCCCCCCTCCCCTCCCCCACCATTAAGCAGCTCCCATGGGATGTCATTTGGACATATCGGGCAAAGAGCACTTCTTTATTCTTTCTCTTTTCTACACCCAGACTCTACCAAAAATCAATAAATCTGTTCTTTGCTTATTTTCAGAACTTTGCTTCAATATAAGCAGGACTTACCTTCCAGCTACAAACTACTGCTACAGGAGGTCATTTTCCCCACTCCTGTCTCTCTCTCTCTCTCTCTCTCTCTTTTTTTGTTCTCTGTGATTTTATCCAAAGCCCCAATTTAAAAGCAAATAAATTGGGAAACGATCTGCTCCTCATTTTGTTCTGTTGAGATTAAAAGACTCCCCTTAAAGGAAGAACGCTTGCTGTCTTTTCCCGGCGTCTGCGAGCCTCTCGCTCCATCCTTCCTCGGCCTCATCTTAATGAGCAGCATCTTAATGATTTAACTTCCTGTGCGCGTCAATGGGATGTGTTGGCCTCCTACGGAGACGGGGTCAGAGTTACTACAAATACACAGCCAGCATGAGAGCTGCGTTTATTCTCTTTGTCTAATGTGTCTAATTCACCACGATATTCAATTTATTAGTCCCAGTCAGGCTTTTTTTTTTTTAATCACACATCACTGTGTGTGTGTGTGTGCGTGTGCGTGCGATTTTTGAATACATATCATGTTTAGTGTGTACCCTCACACACACACACACACACACACACACACACACACACACACACACACACACACACACACACACACAGGCAATGCATGAACGTGCACAATATGTACTATAATTCTTTATGCGTTGTGTGGAAATTTCTGCGACCGAGGCAGAGGCAGGCAGAAAGTGAATAAATGAATAAATAAATAAATGCTTGTAGCCTAACAAAAAGCACATAATAGCCAGGCTACACCGAATACCCCATGAGCTTTAAGACTTGATTGCCAGTCGATAGCAGAGAGATGCCTGGAGATCTGTATTTTTCATGAGGTTGTATATGCGTGCATATGTACGCTATGTGTGCATAATGTAACCGGGCACAATCTGTCTTGGCTTTGGTGATCAAATTGCTCTCTGCGTTATTGAACGTGACAAGAGCTTTTATTCCCTATACTGCTGCATTATTTACTGGCAACTGGACTTAATATCTATCTATTAAATCAGCCTCATTATGCCGAGTTGGGCTGCCTGTGTTGAGGAAATATCTCCCAGATTGATTATATTATACAGAGTGACAAATGGTCATTTTACATTCATACTGCGCTATACATATCTATATACTTTCATCACTCTCAGTCTCCCTCTTTTTTCACACACACACACACACACACACACACACACACACACCCTCTTCCTCTCCCTCTTTCTCCTGAGATGAGTGGATGTACAGCTGGTGTGTGTGTGTGTGTGTGTGAGGACCAGTTCAAAGTCAATGAGCTCCTTTCATTCATTCTTTTGCTTCCACCATCCGAATATTAATGCTGTTAATTTCTTGGAAGGAATAAGAAAAAGTGTGTAAAGAAAAACAGACAGAAACTAGGAGACTGTGAGATAGTATGAAGGACAAGACAGAGGGATGGACAAAGAATAAAAGGGAGAGAGAACATGTATTTCTCCAGGCCGTGAACAAGGGCAGGAGGTTGAGCACCAGTCGTGGCTGCACTGGCCCATATTGATCAGCTGTAATGAGTTCCATTGGAGAAGGGGCTAATGGCAGCGAGAAGAGCAGCAACTACCCCTGGGGTTTGGCAGAAAACCGCCCCGGCATCGGCCCTCGGGGCAACTGCAGCTCTCCAGACACCTGCGCATCAAATCAACTCAGCTGCTCATTCTTTCTCTCTCTCTCTCTCTCTCTCTCTCTCTCTCACACACACACATACACACATCCATCTATCTTATGCTCTTTTGTCTCATTTTTTTTCCTCCAGACTAAGTGATCTTTTTTTTTAAACCGAAATCTGCCAAGCTTTCTAATTTCCCCAAATTAAGAAGAGTAAAAAAAAAAAAAATTCATTATGCATATCAGGTGAAAATTCAAATTCAATCCAAATTGCTTGAATGCAGAACAGCATACTTTTTTTTTTACAGAATTAAAATTATCCGTTCTTGATATATTACAAATCAAAGATTGAAAAAAAAAGGTTTAATTTTTAGAAAACTGCCGTAATATTCTGTACGAGGATCACATGGTCCAAAATGGGCCTCATTAACCAATGAGATCAAATGTGTTTTCTTAATAAGTTTTTTTGTTTTCAAGATATTTACATGTAAATTGGCAGGCACATAGATGGTTGTATACTGAATACAAAGTTTGAAAAATTAGTAAAAACCAATCATGCAAATTATCATTTAATTCGTATTAATTATGCTAATTATGTAAAATGTTAAATCCGTACACTCTCTTCTTCAAAGTTTCACCAAATGGCTTCATTTGTGCAATTTAAAACTGATCTTAACTCTCATTTATACATCACAAAGAAGGAGAAATCAAAGTTAATTATAAAATATGCATAAATAAGCATTGAATGTCATTCACATCTACCATTCTCTATCAAAATAAAAAAAAAGTCATAAAATATTATTTCTAATCCCCTTTTTGTGCTCTGTAGGCCTTTGTACTGTATTTCTCAAAAGTAGGGCCTACTAGTGTTTATATGAAATAATATGAATTATTATTCTGATTAATATTCACAGCTTTCAAGGCTAACCTCGAAAAAACTGTATGATCCACATCCAATAAAATATTCCAATTGAAACTGACACTTGCGTTTCTGACTTCCGGGTTTTTAAAATCTCATTCCGACCACTAAGATCTCAATATTTTTCATCAAAACAACGACAGTTATATTCTAAAATAGTTATTTCTTTACATGAATCAGTTTGATTTGAACAAAAAAAAATAAGTAGGTAAAGCTATGAAAACTCACTTCAAAGTCTCCCGTGAATCATAACATCAAAACTAGCAGATGGAAAATTTTACTGAATACTTCATCAGAAACAGTGAGAGCGAGAGAACATCCCTATAAAAGTTATCTGATTGATATTCACGAGTAATCCAGTGGGAAACCGATTAGAAGAGAGAGAGAGAGAGAGAGAAAGAGAGAGCCTGACCGCTTTCCCACGACTCAAAAATCATCGTCAGTTTCCTGATGTCTCGCAAGCAGAGATTTTACTCTGTTGCACCAAATTTAACCTGCCATTACTCCCAAAGTACTGAACAGATCTTAACGAGATACATTTCTTTGGAAAGCAGAGATTATAAGCTTTTTAATGATAGTATTCATGATAGAAAATATTCAAGAGTTAAGCAATGACACATTTGGAAACTTAGATGAGCGTCTGCATGGACAAAATTCACAGCACGGCCAGCGAGCATCTGATATGTCTAATTTCATCAGAACCTACCAACTTAATTAATTAAATTAAATTAATTAATTAATTAATGCTGACCCATGTTAGGTGATTCTTAATTCTTCAGGGTTTTCCCCTATTGCATTATTATATTATAAATTCCATAAATAGAATTGTAATCAGGCGGCACGGTGGTGTAGTGGTTAGCGCTGTCGCCTCACAGCAAGAAGGTCCTGGGTTCGAACCCCGGGTCCGGCGAGGGCCTTTCTGTGTGGAGTTTGCATGTTCTCCCCGTGTCCGCGTGGGTTTCCTCCGGGTGCTCCGGTTTCCCCCACAGTCCAAAGACATGCAGGTTAGGTTAACTGGTGACTCTAAATTGACCGTAGGTGTGAATGTGAGTGTGAATGGTTGTCTGTGTCTATGTGTCAGCCCTGTGATGACCTGGCGACTTGTCCAGGGTGTACCCCGCCTTTCGCCCGTAGTCAGCTGGGATAGGCTCCAGCTTGCCTGCGACCCTGTAGAAGGATAAAGCGGCTAGAGATAATGAGATGAGAATTGTAATCATTATAATTTGGTCATACAATTTTAAATAATAATGAGACTGACCTAAAGTGCCGACTTGGTAAAGCAACCACAGCTTTTAGCCAACTACAATCCATGTGGTCATCCAAATCATTTGGTATCTCTACCAAAATTAGACAGGATCTTGCAATAGTCGTACCTGCAGCAATCTATGCTGGAGAAACTTCTACAATGACAGTGAAAATGGTTCAGAAATTTAATGTGTTTCATAGAAGGTGCCTTTGAAAAATTCTAGGTACACACTGGACAGACCACATTATCCATGAAGTAGTTCTTAGACACACAAACATGAGGGACTTGTATAACATTGTTACATAACGGAGATTACGCTTTGCTGGCCATGTTTTAAGACTTCCAGTGAAAACTGCACTCGTCTGGACTCCAAGAGGTGGAAAATGCCCAAGAGGACATCCAAAAATGGCATGGAGAGCCACATTTAAAGAAGATCTCAACAGATGTAACATTCAATTGAGTTCAGTAGAGTCTCTTGCAGCCGACAGAGAAAGATGGACAGAACTTGTGGCCCTTTGCCTATCCCAGGGTCTGAGGAGCAAACTAATAAATAATATGGATAAATAAATATCAATGGTGGGTGGCACGGTGGTGTAGTGGTTAGCGCTGTCGCCTCACAGCAAGAAGGTCTGGGTTCGAGCTCCGTGGCCGGCGAGGGCCTTTCTGTGTGGAGTTTGCATGTTCTCCCCGTGTCTGCGTGGGTTTTCTCCGGGTGCTCCGGTTTCCCCCACAGTCCAAAGACATGCAGGTTAGGTTAACTGGTGACTCTAAATTGAGCGTAGGTGTGAATGTGAGTGTGAATGGTTGTCTGTGTCTATGTGTCAGCCCTGTGATGACCTGGCGACTTGTCCAGGGTGTACCCCGCCTTTCGCCCGTAGTCAGCTGGGATAGGCTCCAGCTTGCCTGCGACCCTGTAGAAGGATAAAGCGGCTAGAGATAATGAGATGAGATGAGAAATATCAATGGCAATGCCAAGGCTGTGTACTTTGTTGTGTGCCACATAGAAGTGATCAAATCACTATGGGATCATGGTAATCTCTCTCTCTCTCTCTCTCTCTCTCTCCAGTTAGTCTTGCCTCCAAAATAAGTGACCATTGGTCCTGTGATGTCACATTAACTCAGTGCTGTTGAATTCTCAAATCTGATTGAAAGCCTAATAAGTCGAATAAACACAGACAGAGGTAAAGCTCTGGGTTTTACATTTTTTGAAATAAAGTCTTCAGGATGGACGGCAAGTAACATGATGAGCGTTTTTCTTATTAAATTCAAGAGAGCGAGAAAGAGAGAAAGGAGAGGCTGGTGAGGAAGTGATAGTTTATAGCTGCTATAACAAAAATGATAACAGGAACTGACTTGTTTTTTGGACATGATACAATGATACCATAACACACTGTGGGTGGCACGGTGGTGTAGTGGTTAGCACTGTCACCTCACAGCAAGAAGGTTCTGGGTTCGAGGCCAGTGGCCGACGGGGGCCTTTCTGTGTGGAGTTTGCAGGTTCTCCCCATGTCTGTATGGGTTTCCTCCGAGTGCTCCGGTTTCCCCAACAGCCCAAAGACATGCAGTCAGGTTAACATGGGAAAACCTTGGGCTGAAGTGCCCTTGAGCAAGGCAGCGGACCCCTAACTGCTCCCTGGGTGCTGTAGCATACTGTAGCTACCCACTGCTCCGGGTATGTGTGTGTGCTCATTGCTCACTTGTGTGTGTTCACTGCTTCAGATGGATTAAATGCAGAGGATGAATTTCACTGTGCTTGAGTGTGCATGTGACAAATAATGTCTTCTTCTTCTTCTAAATTTAACTGTCAGTAACTATTCTTGGGTTTCACGTGACGTCACATCCTCATTAGTTATTCAAAACTTTAGCTGGTGGTCTAACAAAGCTCAGTTGGCAAAGCGTTTGTACGGAGAAGGTGCATTGCTCGCATGAAAAATGCCTTACGCTTGCATTGTTTTAGGTTGTTTGAAGCGATCAAACCGTGAAACTGATAAAAGTTTCTTCAGGGTTCCCTGTGAACGAAGAAAAAAGGGTGAACGAATGCAGGATTTCACAAAAAGACATGGAGAAAGGTGGCTTTTGAACCTCTCACTGAAATCGTAGGGAGCTGAGTCGAAGCATGCTCGAGTTTGCAGTGGTCACTTGGTGAAAGGTTTGTACGGTATTTCCCTCTCAGCTCTGTCCTTAGTGTTTTCCAAGTACTTTTCTTGCTATGTGTCGTTATTTAATGGAACTTTTTTTAGTTATGAAGTGCTAAAGTCCCCAGCTGTTTCTTTGTTTACTCCTCACAAAGTCCATATGCATGAAGGTCGCGACAAAATTCTTCCCCAGCCGTACAGTTACAATGCGCCGTGATCACTTCTCCATCTTGTTTAACTAAGATCCAGGTCTTCAAAGGGGTTTCTGATGATCTTTGTGAATGATTTAGCTGAGAGATAAGAGCCAACACAAGTGAGAATCAAGCAAACTTGTTTGTTTACACTTCAACTTGCAGCGCTTCGTTGTAAAGACACGAACGAAAAGCTTAAAAAAAAACATACTTACACGGGCAAAAACAATCCAGGATTCATTCGGCAGCGACTTGATCCCGAGGCCCTTTACCCAGCCACATACAAAAAAGTTGTAAGCCTCCATACTCTTCCACGCTTTCATCTGTTTTGCGGTGTAGAAGGACGTCTGCAACACCAGATAGTTCGAGATGTCGGGGAACTCGACTGAAGGGTAGTTTTCGAGATCGTATGACAAATCCTTCTTTCCCAGACTGTAGGGGTCGATTCCATTGCACATAGCAATTTTCTGAATAGATCCAAAACCAGCAGTGGCTTCTAGATTACGAGCGTACTCTGATAAGTTATCGCTAGTTGTTTGCACTACAGCAGCCATTTAGACCACCAGCTATTTCACTTATGGTAAAACCGCTAAGAAAAGTCACATGACTGAAACCCAAGAAGAGGCGTAAGTTAAAAGTACAACTGTATGACACCTTATTAATGGATTAATAAATGTAATTGCTGGTACATTGATGTGGTATGGAAGAATACAACACTTTGGGAAGTGCTGCTATGGGAAAACAAGACCGTCGATAACGGCATAGCTCATTTTGGCCCAAATTTGGGCAGAAGTTAAGAATTGAGGGAGAAAAAATGATTTGTGTGGAAACTGCTCATGAGGGCTTAATTACTCCATATCTTCATTGTTAACTGCAATTACGCAAATTTGGGTGGAAGCCATATGCACCCCAGGCAGCCCCACCTTCCTGCCAAAAAGAATAAAAATCGTTGAAGAATTGAGAGAGAAGAAGCGATTTTCATGAAATGTGGACGATGCCGGACGGATGACGGACAACACATGACGGTATAAACTCATCACATGTCGGCCGGATGAGCTAATAATCACCACTACGCTATCTATCATTGACTGTTTTCCTGTAACAGGTACAGATCGTCTACATTTTACTGGAATATCAGTGCACGGTTCTGTGCTGCTGTGTCCCGTCTTCCAGCCGCATCATCATTCATTCTGCACAGCAGATTTTTCTTTCTGTCTCCCTCCAGAAGGGAAAGGATCTTTTAGAGACTGGCTGTGATGTGTCATGTGGGACATAGGCCAGAACAGCTGGTTCAGAACCTCTGCTCCTCCTCAACAAGTGCCTGGAGATGTAACCCAGCTCCAGAGACAAGAGGAGAGAGAGAGAGAGAGAGAGAGAGAGAGAGAGAGAGAGAGAGAGTCAGAGAACGTGGCTTGAGAGCTTATAGGAAATTCATAGAAATAGTCGTACTTCCTGTGATAATGGAAAATGATTAAATGAAGAGAGTCTAGCACACTAACTGAGAGTGTGTTTTACTCATAACCACAAGTCCGATGAATTATTCAGGTCATTTCACCTTATGCAAACAGCAGCCATTTATGGTGGGATTTTATAAGCGCTAGTAATTTAGCAGCAATAATAGTAAAAAAAAAACCACTGTGGAAAACAGAGCGGATCTAAAGTGTGTAGGCAGGGTGAGGCATCACTGTGAAGGGTGAATGATGTAGCTTCAGCATCCATCTCCTCTTCCTGCTTTTCTTCTTCACTGGCTTGTGAGCATCAGGCTTTTTTAGGAGCTGCTTGTTACTCCTAATTGATTTCTTTTCATGCTCCTGTCTCTCTCACCGGAGCACTGGTGTGTTAAACGCTTCTGCAACAGCCTTCTCACAGACATACGCACTCACTCACTCACACACACACACACACACACACACACACACACACACACACACACACACACACACACACGTGTGTGTGTGTGTGTGCAGGCAGGCGAACCAAATTGTACTTTAACTTTAGAAAGATGAAATGCTGCGTCTCATGAGGTTTTCTGTCCAACCGGCATTTCACCGACGTTTATCGAAGAAGAACTCGCCACCGTTCCTGGCCACTGCACGCTGACAAGCGCTGAAAAACGCAATGGTGAGTCTGTGTTTAGTTAATCTCACAAAACGAGCTTTTATGTGTCTCACTGTAGTTTATATTGAACACAGAAAGAGATATTTCTCAGTGAAGAAGCAAAAGCAGTCTTACTGTCTGATGCTCTCTCTCTCACACACACACACACACACACACACACACACACACACACACACACACACACACAAGACTTCCAAAGTTTTGTTGTCATAAATATATTGATGTACAGAATACTGTGAGTATTCACATGCAATGAAATAAATATTCAACTTCATCCCACTCCTATAAACAGTATGAGTATGAAATACTCTCCGAATGGCATAATGGTTGAGTCAGTGGAGGGAAGGAGATACTCCTTAATTTATGTAATTCACAAGACATTAAGAGTGCATCCTGTCCTACTGTCCTCATCTACGGGCATGACCTGTTGGTAGTGCTTGAAAGAATAAGGTCACCAGGACAGGCGATGGAAATGAGGTTCCTCTGCAGTGTTCCTGGAGTAGAGTCACCACTTCTTGGAAATGACAGGAGCCAGTTGTTGTTTGAGCACCTCACAATTGATACCCCCTGCTCAGCTCCAGCTAGAGACCCCAGGGCAGCCCCAAGAGCTGCTGGTGGGATTATATCTCAGGTTTGGCTTGGGAACATCTTGATACCCCAGGAGGAGCTGGAATCTGTAGCTTGGGCTAAATAAGTGTGGACTAACCTCCTCAACTTGCTGCCACCAGGAAACCCATCCATCCATCCATCCATCCATCCATCCATCCATCCATCCATCCATTATCTGTAACCGCTTATCCTGTGCAGGGTCACAGGCAAGCTGGAGCCTATCCCAGCTGACTATGGGTGAGAGGCGGGGTACACCCTGGACAAGTCACCAGATCATCACAGGGCTGACACATAGAGATAAACAACCATTCACACTCGCATTCACACCTACGGTCAACTACGGTCAATTTAAAGCCACCAATTAGCCTAACCTGCATATCTTTGGACTGTTGGCTGAAGCACCTGGAGGAAACCCACACAGACTCAGGGAGAACATGCAAACTCCACACAGAAAGGCCCCCTGGGTTCAAACCCAGGACCTTCTTGCTGTGAGGCGACAATGCTAACCACTACACTACCGTGCTGCCCCCCACCAGGAAACATTGAAGGAAAATGAATGAATAAATGTATGAATGAATGCAGTCACAAACTCTACATGAGAAAAAAAAACAGTAAAGTAGACTAACATGATAGGTGTGAATAACAAAGTGCGGTAACGAAGAGCACTTTGTTTCAAAGCTCCATTAATACATACGCTTGTCAGTAGTGTTGCAAACCAGACTTTTAGCATTCACAAGACAGTCTGGTATGTTTCATCAAGAAATGTGGTCAAGACCTGCCTAGTTTCATATAGAGAAACAAGTTGACATATGACCAACCCCAGAACTTGTCCCATAGTCTTCAGTCTTAGCTGCAAATTTCCAGTACCGATGTAGATCCCACCCAAATGCGAGACATACCATGGCCAAATGGGGCCATACCGTGGGGAAAGCCATGACCTAATGGACCTTTGGGACCAAAAGGTCGCCGGTTTGTTTCCATGGACCAGCAGGAATGGCTGAAGTGCCCTTGAGCAAGGCATCTAACCCCAATTGCTCCCCAGGCTTTGGGTATGTTGTACGTCACTCTGGATAAGAACATCTGCTAAATGCCTGGAATATAATGTAATCTCACATACCAAATGTCATATGAAACACAACAGGAACCCAGAAGGGCACACGGTAGAATGCATACCTCCACCAAGCCATATGTTATCAGCATCAAAATCAAATTACTTGAACCGAAGATAATACTAAAGCTGTCCACCAAATTTCATCAAAATCTGTTTACTAGTTTTCAAATTACATTGGGAACAGACAAAAAAAAAAAAATCCTGGATCCACATATAAATCCAGATTTGCATCAAAATATAAGCAATTGTTCCTTGGCCCATGACCCACATTTCCTCGAAATTTCATTAAAATCCATTCACTACTTTTTGAGTTACATTGGGAAGAGGCAGGCAAACAAACAAACAAACAAAAGAGGCAGAAAATATAACCTCCTCCAACAACAAAGTTGATGGAGGTAATAATTCAACAAGTGGGACTGCTGTTTTGGTTGAAATGAAAACTTTATCTTGGTCAAACACTGCTAACTTTTTCAAGTAAATCTCTTTTATTACTTTTAAAGATGAAGCTGTGAACCTTTTCTTTCCTAATTACATTACATTACTGCCATTTAGCAGACGTTCTTATCCAGAGCGATGTACAAGATACCCAGAGCAGCCTGGGAATCTGTCGGGGGTTAGGCGCTTTGCTCGAGGGCACTTCAGCCATTCCTGCTGGTCCACACTGCAAAAAATGGCCTTTCAAAAATAAGAAATAAAAGATTAAAACAAAGCATATTTGCTTGAATCAGGTGAAAAAAATCTGCCAATGGAACTAGTCAAATTTGACTTGGTAAGATTTCTTAAAGTAAGATGACAAATCTAACCTGTTTTTAGATTAAATAATTCCAAAATAAGATTGGGGAACTTATTATGCGAGATCTGATTAACTCAAAATAATCAAAATAGTTCTTATAACAAGATCGTACTTCTTGCATTTAGCCATTCAAGTCATTTTTATTTATTTCATTTTAAGGGTATTTCACTTAAATTCATGACAATGTCTTAGCAGTAAAAACTGAATTTAAGTCAAGTCAAGTCAAGTCAACTTTATTGTCAAATATGCTATACATGCTCGACATACAGCACAGATGAAATATCAGTCCTCTCTGACCCACGGTGAAAACTGGCAATGCAATAAATAAAAATAGAATAATTGAAAAAACAAACAATATAAACAGTATAAACACTCTAGATAGGAACTAGACATAGACTAAACACTCAAACAATATAAACAGAATAAATAAACAGTATAAACACTAGATAAGAACAGGACAGACTAAACACTCAGACAATATAAACAGTATAAAACACTCTAGATATGAACTAGACTAAACACTCAAACAATATAAACAGTATAAATCTCATCTCATCTCATTATCTCTAGCCGCTTTATCCTGTTCTACAGGGTCGCAGGCAAGCTGGAGCCTATCCCAGCTGACTACGGGCGAAAGGCGGGGTACACCCTGGACAAGTCGCCAGGTCATCACAGGGCTGACACATAGACACAGACAACCATTCACACTCACATTCACACCTACGGTCAATTTAGAGTCACCAGTTAACCTAACCTGCATGTCTTTGGACTGTGGGGGAAACCGGAGCACCCGGAGGAAACCCACGCGGACACGGGGAGAACATGCAAACTCCACACAGAAAGGCCCTCGCCGGCCCCGGGGCTCGAACCCAGGACCTTCTTGCTGTGAGGCGACAGCGCTAACCACTACACCACTGTGCCGCCCTAAACAGTATAAATAAACAGTATAAACACTAGATAACAACAAGACAGACTAAACACTCAAACAGACAATATAAACAGTATAAACACTCTAGATATTAACTAGACTAAACACTCATATACATACACACACACACGCACACACACATAAATTGGTACAAATAACCAAACAGTCAAGGGCACTTGAGGTATAGCAGGTAAACATGAAATAAGCAGTATAAACAAACTAGCAGCTGTTAAGGTGAGGTAGTGCGGAATAGTGCAAATGAGCGAGGTAAAGTGAGATGTGCGGTCCCTGAGTTCAGTGTGTTAATGAACGATGAGATGTATGTATATATATATATATATATATATATATATATACCGGGACTCTTGCTCTCCTCAGTTTGCGGAGGAAGTACAGACGCTGTTGGGCTTTTTTGGCCAGTGATGCGGTGTTGTTGTTCCAGGACAGGTCTTCAGAACAGGGAGGGAGTTGAGCCTCCTGACTGCCTGGTGAAAGAAACTGTTCTTGAGCCTGCTGGTTTTGGCCCGGAGACTCGGCAGTCTCCTCCCCGACGGCAGCAGGCTGAAGAGGCTGTGAGATGGGTGGGTGGGGCCACCTGCAATCCTGATGGCTTTGCGGGTGAGGCGGGAGTTATAAATATCCATTAGAGAAGGGATAGAGACACCAATGATCTTCTCAGCTGCTCTCACGATGCGCTGCAGAGTCTTGCAGCAGGACACGGTGCAGGCGCCGTACCACACGGTGATGCAGGTGGTCAGGATGTTCTCGATGGTGCCTCTGTAGAATGTGTGCATGATGGGGGCCGGGACTCTTGCTCTCCTCAGTTTGCGGAGGAAGTACAGATGCTGTTGGGCTTTTTTGGCCAGTGATGCGGTGTTGTTGTTCCAGGACAGGTCTTCAGAGATGTGCACACCCAGAAACTTGGTGCTGCTCACCCTCTCCACTGCAGCACTGTGATAAATATACTAATATTAGGATTGTTAAATTCTACAACTAAGCATTGCTAGCTTAAAAGATTCTCCTTTTGTGACCTGTAATTAGTAAAATACTCTAGATATGAGACCAGAGACTATCTTGAATCAAGTTGACGGCATGTGTAGCATTGCAGCAAGTTTATTTTTTTTCCCATTTCAACATTCAAACATTAAAACATCTCTTAAGATTCCACTTCCCCAGGACCTCAGGCACCAAAAAATAAAAATAAATAAATAAATAAAAAGTCTACGCATTTTGACTTACAGTGCTTACACAACGCCAAAGCAACAGTGCAGTGTACGAGGGGTTTACAAGATCAGGCACAACAAAAAAAAGTCTACGCATTTTGACTTACAGTGCTTACATAACGCCAAAGCAACAGTGCATTTTGGGGGCACTGACTATTCATATGTACGAGGGGTTTACAAGATCAGGCACAAAACAAACAAACAAACAAACAAACAAACAAACAAACAAACAAAAAAAACACTGAACTTAACTCACAGCATTCCAAAAAGACCTCACTAAAACACCCTCCACTCACTCATAGCCTTTTTGAAGGCACTTGTCTGGTCTAGAGTATGTACAGCATCTACAACCCCGATTCCAAAAAAAGTTGGGACAAAGTATAAATTGCCAATAAAAACGGAATGCAATAATTTACAAATCTCAAAAACTGATATTGTATTCACAATAGAACATAGACAACATATCAAATGTCGAAAGTGAGACATTTTGAAATTTCATGCCAAATATTGGCTCATTTGAAATTTCATGACAGCAACACATCTCAAAAAAGTTGGGACAGGGGCAATAAGAGGCTGGAAAAGTTAAAGGTACAAAAAAGGAACAGCTGGAGGACCAAATTGCAACTCATTAGGTCAATTGGCAATAGGTCATTAACCTGACTGGGTATAAAAAGAGCATCTTGGAGTGGCAGCGGCTCTCAGAAGTAAAGATGGGAAGAGGATCACCAATCCCCCTAATTCTGCACTGATAAATAGTGGCGCAATATCAGAAAGGAGTTCGACAGTGTAAAATTGCAAAGAGTTTGAACACATCATCATCTACAGTGCATAATATCATCAAAAGATTCAGAGAATCTGGAAGAATCTCTGTGCATAAGGGTCAAGGCCAGAAAACCATACTGGGTGCCCGTGATCTTCGGGTCCTTAGACGGCACTGCATCACATACAGGCATGCTTCTGTATTGGAAATCACAAAATGGGCTCAGGAATATTTCCAGAGAACATTATCTGTGAACACAATTCACCGTGCCATCCGCCGTCGCCAACTAAAACTCTATAGTTCAAAGAAGAAGCTGTATCTAAACATGATCCAGAAGCGCAGACGTCTTCTCAGGGCCAAGGCTCATTTAAAATGGACTGTGGCAAAGTGGAAAACTGTTCTGTGGTCAGACGAATCAAAATTTGAAGTTCTTTATGGAAATCAGGGACGCCGTGTCATTCGGACTAAAGAGGAGAAGGACGACCCAAGTTGTTATCAGCGCTCAGTTCAGAAGCCTGCATCTCTGATGGTATGGGGTTGCATTAGTGCGTGTGGCATGGGCAGCTTACACATCTGGAAAGACACCATCAATGCTGAAAGGTATATCCAGGTTCTAGAGCAACATATGCTCCCATCCAGACGACGTCTCTTCAGGGAAGACCTTGCATTTTCCAACATGACAATGCCAAACCACATACTGCATCAATTACAGCATCATGGCTGCGTAGAAGAAGGGTCCGGGTACTGAACTGGCCAGGCTGCAGTCCAGATCTTTCACCCATAGAAAACATTTGGCGCATCATAAAACGGAAGATACGACAAAAAAGACCTAAGACAGTTGAGCAACTAGAATCCTGCATTAGACAAGAATGGGTTAACATTCCTATCCCTAAACTTGAGCAACTTGTCTCCTCAGTCCCCAGACGTTTACAGACTGTTGTAAAGAGAAAAGGGGATGTCTCACAGTGGGAAACATGGCCTTGTCCCAACTTTTTTGAGATGTGTTGTTGTCATGAAATTTAAAATCACCTAATTTTTCTCTTTAAATGATACATTTTCTCAGTTTAAACATTTGATATGTCATCTATGTTCTATTCTGAATAAAATATGGAATTTTGAAACTTCCACATCATTGCATTCTGTTTTTATTTACAGTTTGTACTTTGTCCCAACTTTTTTGGAATAGGGGTTGTAGAAGGATCTCAATCTGAATGACTGAGTAAACAGTCGCAGTAAACTAAGGATATGAAAGGTGACCCAAACGTCTACGCATTTTGACTTACAGTGCTTACACAATGCCAAAGCAACAATGCATTTTGGGGGCACTGACTATTTGTTTGTTTTGTTTGTTTGTTTTTTTGTTTGGTGCCTGATCTTGTAAACCCCTCATACACATAAAAAAAACCTCACGAGTGGGTGGGAAAACAAACAAACAAACCACTGAACTTGTCCTCCACTCACTCATAGCCTTTTTGAAGGCACTTGTCTGGTCTAGAGTATGTACAGCATCTAGAAGGAGCTCACTCTGAATGACTGAGTAAACAGTCGCAGTAAACTAAGGCCAAGTTTACATTAGACCGTATCTGTCTCGTTTTCTTCGCGGATGCACTGTCCGTTTACATTAAAATGCCTGGAAACGCCGGGAAACGGGAATCCGCCAGGGTCCACGTATTCAATCCAGATCGTGTCTGGTCCGGTGCTGTGTAAACATTGAGAATACGCAGATACGCTGTGCTGAGCTCTAGCTGGCGTCGTCATTGGACAATGTCACTGTGACATCCACCTTCCTGATTCGCTGGCGTTGGTCATGTGACGCGACTGCTGAAAAACGGCGCGGACTTCCGCCTTGTATCACCTTTCATTAAAGAGTATAAAAGTATGAAAATACTGCAAATACTGATGCAAATACTGCCCATTGTGTAGTTATGATTGTCTTTAGGCTTGCCATCCTTCCACTTGCAAGTGGTAAGTGACGCGCATGCCCGACATGCACTGGTATCACACACACAGCGGCTCAGTCCCGAATCACTGCTCGTGCGCTTCACTCGCGCGCTCTGTGAGCTGCGCAGGGCTGGAGTGCGCACCCTCCAGAGGGCACTCGCGGTTCAGGGCGGAGTGATTTGGAGCGCAGGATGCCTGCGGAGCCAAGCGTATCCGTGTATTGGCGTTGCTGTGTGCACGCGAATCGTGTATTGGCGTTGCTGTGTGCACTCGAATCGTTTTAAAAACGTTAATCTGATGATCCGCTGATACGGTCTAATGTAAACCCCACCTAAGGATATGCAAGGTGACCCAAACGTCTACGCATTTTGACTTACAGTGCTTTCACAACGCCAAAGCAACAATGCATTTTGGGAGCACTGACTATTTATTTTTGTTTGTTTGCTTGTTTTTTTGTTTGGTGCCTGATTTCAGTAAAATTCATTTATTCCCAAAACAAGCATACTTTTTTTTTCTTGAAACAAGATGAACAAATGCCCAAAATGTACTTACTTGTTTAAAAAAAAAACTTGTTTTATTTTCAAAGGTGCTCCAAATAAGACTTTTTCAAGACATTTTGTCTATACAAGATTTTCAAGATGGACTGTCTAAAAACTAGCCTTTCTAGCTAAATGAGGTTTTGCTTGTTGGGCAATTATGTCTTATAATAAGGGTGGCTAGATGTTTTGACTTGAAAATAGACAAATAAACTTCCTAAGATTTTTATTTTTTGCAGCGCAGGGAATCAAGCTGGCAACTTTTTGGGCCCAAAGCTGCTTCTCAAACCATTAAGCCACCGCTTCCACTCTAATCAAGTGCCTATATGTTACTGAACACTTTCCGGTTGAGAATACGCTATGCGTATTTTGGCTGCCGCTTCTCACTGGAGCATTTTCTTTTTCTTTTTTTACCTGTCGTTTTTCTTTTTGTTTGAATGCTTTGTCCACTGGCATGGTGGTGTAGTGGTTAGCACTGTCGCCTCATGCCAAAAAGGTTCTGGGTTCAAGCCCAGTGGCTGACGGGGGCCTTTCTGTGTGGAGTTTGCATGTTCTCCCCGTGTCCGCGTGGGTTTCCTCCGGGTGCTCCGGTTTCCCCCACAGTCCAAAGACATGCAGGTTAGGTTAACTGGTGACTCTAAATTGACCGTAGGTGTGAATGTGAGTGTGAATTGTTGTCTGTGTCTATGTGTCAGCCCTGTGATGACCTGGCGACTTGTCCAGGGTGTACCCCGCCTTTCGCCCGTAGTCAGCTGGGATAGGCTCCAGCTTGCCTGCGACCCTGTAGAAGGATAAAGCGGCTAGAGATACTGAGATGAGATGAGATGAGACCATCAAATACTTTTATTCCATACTTTGTTTTTGTGGTTTTGTGTCCAAAGACATGCAGGTTAGGCTAATTGGTGGCTCTAAATTGACCGTAGGTGTGAATGTAAGTGTGAATGGTTGTTTGTCTCTGTGTGTCAGCCCTCTGACGATCTGGCGACTTGTCCAGGGTGTACCCTGCCTCTCACCCGTAGTCAGCTGGGATAGGCTCCAGCTTGCCCACGACCCTGTACAGGATAAGCGATTACAGATAATGGATGGATGGATGTTTTATTCACTGGGTCTGGCGTAGCTCCGGACCCAGTTTTGGATGTCAGTTCTCTTCAGGCTTTGGGCTTCCATGGGTAATGCTTGTGTTCCTCGCTATAGACTGCAATGAGCTCGTTGCTCTTTTAACATCAATGTTGTCCAGCACTCTGTCAAGCAGTGCTTTTGCACTGCAAAAAATGATATCTTAGCAAGTGAAAATATCTTAAAAATAGTTGAAATGATCTCGCATTTCTTATTAGAAGAATACAAGACACCAATTCTGAGATTATTAAGCCTAGTTCTAGATTGCAACCGACTTATTCTAAGATGTCTTAGCAAATACAAATATCTGTCCATGCAGCAAGATAATTTCACTAGTCATTTTCTCCTCAAATTCAGTTTTCAGTTTTTTGCAGTGTGTGCTTGGTACCGTGTTCCAAGCGATGTTGCCTGGCAGCATTGCGGTGGCTGTGCAGGTAGTTTGGGACATTCCAGTGCTCTTTGCAGTGGTGCTTCTGTGCTTGCTTTGTGGATCCATGGTGTAGCGCTCTGAATGATGTTGCCTGGTGGCTTTGTGGTGGCTGCGCAGGCGGTGTGGGATATACCTTCATGCGCCTTTTGATGGGATTGTGGGCAGCTACGCCACTGGGATTACAGTCTGACCTTCTTTTGGTGGACTTTTTTTTTTCATAATTGTAAAGTGACCTTGGGTGTGAGAAAGGTGCTATATAAGTTGAAATTATAATTATTATTATTACTATTATTATTATTACTACTCCAAAATGCTCTGATGTGATGACCATTGTGAAAGACAAAAATATTGTGTAGTCTGATTCTGGCATAAGGGTCTTTTGGATATATAAGGGTTTTTAGTTTATGTAAAGGGGCAGCATTGTGGCTAACAATTGTGAGCTCAGGTTATTTGCACGGACTTTTGCATTTTCTCCCTGTGTCTATATGGGCTTCCTCTGGGACCTCTGGTTTCCCCCTCACCTTCCAAAAACATGCGAATAGGTGGACTGGCTAAGATACATTTCCCACAAGAATGAAGCAGTTTGTGAATGTGTTTGCATGATGCCCTATGATGGCGTGATCTAGTGAGTGTGCTTGTTAAATGATCTTTGAATTGTGTGCCCCATGATTATATAAACTACAAATGTACTCACTCTGTCATGATGTTCAAAATGTTATTATTTGTTTTTCACATGGAAACCACTGGATGAAATTTACGGTAAAGTGCGGAGAGCCAATCAGATTGTGACTTTTCAGATTCTGAAGCTTATGACCAGAAAAGTTCACATCCTGTATCAGATATAAGCCATGGGAGGGGGGGTTTGTTGCTGGGACTACAATGTCAGTGCTCGGTCAGTGTTCTTCAAGGGTTCTTTCATGCCAGAATCAGGTTCTACGAATTCAGCCTCATTCTGACATTATTTTGTTGTGGCCAACAAAGTTCCAGCATCATGACCAAATATGAGCATCAGGAATGACGAACAGGCCTTGCGATATGACATAATTGTATAACAGTGATGTGGTGTCTGGGACACCCCTTTACACCCTGAATAAAAGTCAGAATTTTTTGTATTTTCACACCTAGTTTGACAACTTCTACGATGTGTTCCATGATAGCCATGATTGACAATCTCTTGGCCTTCCTCCTCGACAACACACAAGAAAGTGAATGATGATTGGTTGTGGTCAAACTTGTAGTGCTGCCAGTCTCCTGATGGCAAGAAGTTATGGCACTGTGATTGTCTAATCTGACGTGATGACCATTGTGAAAGACAAAAATATTGTGTAGTCTGATTCTGGCATAAGGGTCTTTTGGATATATAAGGGCTTTTAGTTTACGTAAAGGGGCAGCATTGTGGCTAACAATCGTGAGCTCAGGTTATTTGCATGGACTTTTGCGTTTTCTCCCTGTGTCTATATGGGCTTCCTCTGGGACCTCTGGTTCCCCCCCCCCCCCCACCTTCCAAAAACATGCGAATAGGTGGACTGGCTAAGACACATTTCCCACAAGAATGAAGCAGTTTGTGAATGTGTTTGCATGATGCCCTGTGATGGCGTGATCTAGTGAGTGTGCTTGTTAAATGATCTTTGAATTGTGTGCCCCATGATTATATAAACTACAAATGTACTACCACATGTACCAAAAGACTGCAAAGTTACCCAGCATTTAAATGAGGGTTGGTATTCGTTACCTTTTGAGTTTCTTGAAATGTTTTTGTTTGTACAAGCATCATTCATACAAACTTCAACCACAGTTTACATTACTTGTCACATGGCCCCAAATGAATATTGTGTGGGATCAGGTTCTCTTTCTCCCTATCACTCTGCATGGCTTCAATGAGGTGGGGTATGTTTCTTATTTGCTGTGTCAGGGAAGTGTGTGACCTCCACACCTCCGAGGTGACCTTTCCCGACTCTGACCTTTGATCCCAGACTATTTGTGGGGTCACAGAGTCCCTCTGGAATCAGTCTCCCCAACACCTTTGCTGCTCAAAACCAGACGCTACAGGACATAGGCCAGACGCCGCCAACAGAACTCATCACCTTTCTCCTTTCCTCCTCATTCTGTCTTTTCCTTTTCTCACTATTCTCATTATGTGTCCAGTTTTCCCGTTTTCCTGTATGTCTGCCTGCTTCACTGCTATTTTGGGCTTCCTGTCTCTTTCAACCACAACAAAGAAAATAACATGATGAAGTGTGCAACTAAGATCAGTATTTAGTATGAGATATTTTGAATGTTCCCAACACCAAACTGACAGCTTGCTAGCTAGCTAGCTACGTAGATAGATCGCTTTATGATTTTAATAGTTTAAAATTAGTCTAACTCTTGCTTCACTATCACCTCATGCCTCAATTTCTGGACTTAAAGGAGAACTGAAGTCATTTTAAACTTGCTTTATTTCTTAATTAACATGTTATTCAATTATGTTTCCAGTTTTAGTAACCTTTATATCGTGACTCGTATTGGCAGCTAATTGCAATTAAATATTATACTTATCGGCCTATTCGGTTTTTAGTCATGTTGAATTTAGTTCGTTTGGTCCACGGCAGGCGTTGCTTATCCACGCGATCTTCATGAGACTTGTGCGAGACTTCGAAATGTCAAGTGTCAGCCAGGTGTCAGTGCCGGCCACCATTTTGAAAACTGTTTTCCAAACGAAATATTGCACAAAAACGAGTTTAAATGACGATGACTGCCTACTTTTTTCAAACTTTCCTGATTGCTATCAAAACAAACAAAACTTCCGGCTTGATTACATCAGCATTCGAAAGAGGGCGCGCGGGTCTTTTGACAACGTTGGCAGATGTTGGTCACTTTGATTTCCGCTGTACGTTTTACTTCCGTCCTACGATGTCTCGCACAGGTCTCGACGAATCTCGTTTACGGCCATCGCTTCGACATATGGACTGATATATTACAGAGCATATTTCAAACACTCATAACTTGCTATAGCAGCGACAAAATAGCAATCAGAAATGCATTCCTGTATTTAATAAAATGAGATAAATAGAATTTTGATAATAAAAAAAATTGCCTTCAGTTCTCCTTTAAGCTTTTCTTTTAAAGTTTCTCCAGGTATAATCCCTACAGATCATTAGGAATTTCGCATCTCACCATACCTTAAGTTTTTGCAACACATACAGAAGTCTGTTTTAGTGATGTCCATTGCACTGGTATAAAAAAAAAAGAAACAGAGACTCAGGTAACCTTTCTCTCCTCCCTCCCCTGCCCTCTATTAGTGTCTCCTTGTTGCTGTTTCCATCTGATCTTTAGGAAACTCGATTCATTTATTTGGCCTCAGAGGGCCATGGGAATGGATAATGTGTTCAAGAATGACACTCTCAATCTGGTTTGTCCCTGCAAAATCCAGCACTCGGTAGACTCAGTAGTTTGTGGGTGACATATAACAGGATGTTGATACACAGATAATCCATAGAGGCTTGCCATATCCATATCAGTTAATTGGTAAGATGCTTTTATTTTCTTCTAAATTAACCACCAAAATCGTTCCTGAAGATTATTCCTGCTACCTACTTATTAACATGCATACTGTCATGGCATTATGAAATGAATAAAGATGTTAACTTTACAACATTTTTATTAAATGTACCTATAAATAGTGAATCACTATTCACAGTTGAACCTGAGATTGACTCGGGAGCAGCGCTATGGGGTTACCATCGCCTTTATGAAGAAACAGCTCTACTGTAGTTACTTAGAATGAAAGATTAAATCATGATGCCAGAGACAGCCTGGACCAATTAAAATTGGTGGACAAGCTGACCTCCTTGTGCACTACTGATTAATTCAATCGCACAGAATCCAGAAAATTATCTAATTACAAAGCCAGATTTTCTTTCCACCCCTCTAGACAGATAGATTGATAAATCATCGTAGTCAAGCTTATTTGTATAGCGCGTTTAACAACAGACATTGTTGCAAAGCAGCTTTACAGAAAATTAAAATTAATTAAAGACTTTCAACATGAGCTAATTTTATCCCTAATTTATCCCTGATGAGCAAGCCTGTGGCGATAGTGGCAAGGAAAAACTCCCTCAGACAACATAAGGAAGAAAACTTGAGAGGAACCGGACTCAAAAGGGGACCCATCCTCATCTGGGTGATAACAGATAACATGATTATAAATAGTTTGCTCCTATAATAGTGTCCTATACAATCACAAAGTACAACTGTGGAACCAGGAAATTCATTGTAATTTTACCATGAAGTCTGTTTTGTTGATGTTATAAACTGTTCAATGATGGAGACTTGAGTACAAAACTGTTCATGACAACTGCAGTCCTAAAGTTAGCAAGTCAACTGTAGTCCTCGGACATAAATGTATTCCTGTAAGTGTCCAGAACCATCTTCCAAGTGCAACTTTTGACTGTCCATATGGGGCCGTCCTCCACAGGAGCGATGTGATGAGACTCCAAACAGACGTAGGGCATCAGGATGGATCAGGCAGGTCCGAGGAGCAGAAGAGGTCAGCATCACTGGTGTCTCAGGATCGACATGTAGCTCGACAGAGAGGGACAGACACAGGGAAGAGACAGGAGAGAGAGAGAAAGAGAGAGAGAGAGAGAGAGAGAGAGAGAGACCACAGATCATAGTAGTAGTAGTAGTAGTTGTAGAATAATGATAAATAATACAAAACATAGTAGTAGAATAATAGGATTTAAAATGAATAACTGATGGGTGGCACGGTGGTGTAGTGGTTAGCGCTGTCACCTCACAGCAAGAAGGTCCGGGTTTGAGCCCAGTGGCCGGCGAGGGCCTTTCTGTGTGGAGTTTGCATGTTCTCCCCGTGTCCGCGTGGGTTTCCTCTGGGTGCTCCGGTTTCCCCCACAGTCCAAAGACATGCAGGTTAGGTTAACTGGTGACCCTAAATTGACCGTAGGTGTGAATGTGAGTGTGAATGGTTGTCTGTGTCTATGTGTCAGCCCTGTGATGACCTGGTGACTTGTCCAGGGTGTACCCCGCCTTTCGCCCGTAGTCAGCTGGGATAGGCTCCAACTAGCCCACGACCCTGCACAGGATAAGCGGTTATGGATAATGGATGGATGGATGGATGGATGAATAACTAATGAACAATGTAATAGTGTAGGCAGGTATATACATGAAACATATACAATAACAGTCAAAAATTTGGACACACCTTGTAATTCAATGTTTTTTCTTTATTTTTATGAATTAAAAGTCTTCATGTAATGATGAGGGGTGGCGTGGTGGTGTAGTGGTTAGCACTGTCACCTCACAGCAAGAAGGTTCTGGATTCGAGCCCAGTGGCCAACGAGGGCCTTTCTGTGTGGAGTTTGCATGTTCTCCCTGTGTCTGCATGGGTTTCCTCTGGGTTTTCCGGTTTCCCCCACAGTCCAAAGACATGCAGGTTAGGTTAACTGGTAGCTCTAAATTGACTGTAGGTGTGAATGTGAGTGTGAATGGTTGTTTGTCTCTATGTGCCAGCCCTGTGATGATCTGGCAACTTGTCGAGGGTGTACCTCACCTCTTGCCCATAGTCAGCTGGGATAGGATCCAGCTAACCTATGACCCTGCACAGGATAAGCGGCTACCGATAATAGATGGATCGATGGATGTTGTTTCTCTTTACTGAGTTGAGCAGTTCCTGACATAATATGGATTACTACAGTTGTGGTGTTGAATAGGGCTATTCACTGTGTTTTTTTATTATTTAATGTTTAAGAAAGCGAGAAATTCCACTAATTAACTTTTGACGAAACGCACCTGTTAATTGAAAGATACGATGCCAATATAAGATTATAAAAGATAAGATGCCAGTAAGCCCTGTGATGACCTGGCGACTTGTCCAGGGTGTACCCCGCCTTTCGCCCGTAGTCAGCTGGGATAGGCTCCAGCTTGCCTGCGACCCTGTAGAAGGATAAAGCGGCTACAGATAATGAGATGAGAAGATGCCAGTAGTGTGCAAAGCGTCATCAAGCTAAACACTGGCTGCTTTGTAGAATCTAAAATATCAGACCTGTTGTTTTGTTTAATGCTTTTTTATTTACCATATAATTCCATATAATGTTCCATATGTTATTTCATAGTTTTGATGTCTTTAGTGTTGTTCTACAGTGAAGAAAATAGTCGAAATACAGAACAACCTATGAGTGAGTAGATACATTATGTCCATGCTTTTGACTGGTACTGTATATAAACACTATAATCAGTACTGATCAGATATGCTTTGTTGATTGATTCATTTCCAGTAAGCACGTTCTCGTGGTCAGGGTTGAGGAGACGTGCTGAATTGGGGACACACATTAAATGTGATGGCAGCAGCAACGCTATCCACATGCTGCCCTAATCAGCTCTTAGGTTAAGTATTTACAAGTTTGATGTACACTACCGTTCAAAAGTTTGGGGTCACCCAGACAATTTTGTGTTTTCCATGAAAAGTCACACTTTTATTTACCACCATAAGTTGTAAAATGAATAGAAAATATAGTCAAGACATTTTTCTGGCCATTTTGAGCATTTAATCGACCCCACAAATGTGATGCTCCAGAAACTCAATCTGCTCAAAGGAAGGTCAGTTTTATGGTGATGATACATGGGGCAACTTTTTGGGCAATGTTGCCGAGCAATGTTGCTGGCAACGGGCAACAATTGAGACACAGGGCAACTTTTCAGGGCAACTAACTGACTATGGGCAACAACAGTTAGCAACGGCAGTTTACAGTTAGCTAAAAAAAATCGATGTCTTAATTTTTGCTGTGACCATTTAATCAAGCTGTCTGTTGTTTTTTAGAGCTTTGGTGAGGTAAATTCCTCCATATAGAATATTAAAATAACAACTTACCGGCGTAAAAACAGATGAGGAGTCTCTCCATCTCTTCACTCCACTGACGCTGAGCGGCCGCCATATTTGTTTGAAATTTCTGATCCGAACCTCACCGGAGGTCACATGACTCGATACTCGCGTTCTGATTGGCTTATCTCAAAAAGTTGCCAGAGATTATCAAAACCATTCAGAAAGAAACAATGTTGCCCAATCTCAATAGAAAAGAGTCAAAACGCAATTGCCCAGCAACATTGCCCAAAAAGTTGCCCCGTGTATCATCACCATTATAGCTTCTCTAAAGAGCTAAACTGTTTTCAGCTGTGCTAACATGATTGTACAAGGGTTTTCTAATCATCCATTAGCCTTCTGAGGCAATGAGCAAACACATTGTACCATTAGAACACTGGAGTGAGAGTTGCTGGAAATGGGCCTCTATACACCTATGGAGATATTGCACCAAAAACCAGACATTTGCAGCTAGAATAGTCATTTACCACATTAGCAATGTATAGAGTGGATTTCTGATTAGTTTAAAGTGATCTTCATTGAAAAGAACAGTGCTTTTCTTTCAAAAATAAGGACATTTCAAAGTGACCCCAAACTTTTGAACGGTAGTGTAAAAAGTAGCAGTTCTACCTTCCGACAACCTTACCATAAGTAATAATTTCAGCTAATGGCTTTGCTACAGTATGTCATTCTCAATAAAATATCACTAATATATTTAACTTTGGGCGGCACAGTGGTGTAGTGGTTAGCGCTGTCGCCTCACAGCAAGAAGGTCCTGGGTTCGAGCCCCGGGGCCGGCGAGGGCCTTTCTGTGCGGAGTTTGCATGTTCTCCCCGTGTCCGCGTGGGTTTCCTCCGGGTGCTCCGGTTTCCCCCACAGTCCAAAGACATGCAGGTTAGGTTAACTGGTGACTCTAAATTGAGCGTAGGTGTGAATGTGAGTGTGAATGGTTGTCTGTGTCTATGTGTCAGCCCTGTGATGACCTGGCGACTTGTCCAGGGTGTACCCTGCCTTTCGCCCGTAGTCAGCTGGGATAGGCTCCAGCTTGCCTGCGACCCTGTAGAAGGATAAAGCGGCTAGAGATAATAAGATGAGATATTTAACTTTTGACGTCATATGACTGTTTATGTCAATAACGTACCATATCATGCTATATAATGAAAATATATTCAACACGAAGTTTTTTTTTTGTTGTTGTCTATCTCGCTTTTTAAAATCCTAAGCAAGGGGAGGAGCCTTTTTGTGGAAGATAAAGCTCAGGCCTGTTGTTGCACAGTGCTGCGGTGTGAGGCAGGAGATCAGCAGTCTCGGAGGCGCGCTCAGATTAACTCATCACCCATTAAATGGGCTGTCAGGGGGTGATGGCAGGCCTTGCCAGTGCAAATTCAAATGCATGTAAATTTCCCTGGTGGCTGACTACCAAGTATGGTGGCGCTGTCAGCGGGTGACATGCAAGAGATGCATTAACACCGTTAAAAATACATCAGGCGTAGGGATCTCATGTTTTAATGAAACTTGAATAGACAAATGACACAAACACATCCTGCAAATATAGCCTTATTATAAGTTATTTTGCCTCTATGTGTGGAAGAAGAGTAAGTGGAGAAAAAAAAGAGACACAAGCAGGAAGTGAGAGAGGGAGAACGATAGAGAGAGGGCGCAAAAACGGATGCTTCTAAAGGATGTGAGTTGGCACGTCAAACGTTTTGCCAGGATGCCCCTCTAACAATTAACAATTAGCTGTCAGTGGCCTGACTCGGTCCCAAGGGGCATCAACCCAACTGCAAGTTACAGAGGCAGTGTTCCAATAGCCTGGTCCGTCAAGTTCACTTCATCTCACAATAAAGTGATTAAGAGCATGAAGGAGACATATTGCTCTTGGCTTTGCTGTAACTCGTGATCTCTGTCTGAGAGTAGACTAGAAAGATGATGACTGAATGGGGTGTATGGTGAACTGGCACTGCTGTTTTACTCAGTGTCACTATGCTCTGTGAACACATCAGATATGTGCACTCATATGTGCTCAGGCTTTCACAGTGCACTCAGTCAAACTCGAGAGAGTTTGTTTTACAGTTTACTAATTGCTTTATCCCTCTTCTATGCCTTTAGCTGATGTTAAGGAGGAAAATCAAAGTTGCCACACAATTAGAAAAAAATTATATATTCATATCTTAGTAGCTTAAGATCTTAACATGGTTAATATGAGCCTCTCCATTCTTTATGATAACTAAATGCCACTAAATGATAATTAAACACACCAAATGGCTTGTTGTTATCAATGGTATGCCTGTTTACTTATTTTCAAGGGTGTACTAAATTTTGCATTCAACTGCAGTGTTGTGACCTTTCATCCAATCCAGATTGATTGTGTTCTGTAACCAAGTATAGAGTTACAGCAGAGTTTGTTTGCCTGAAGTTGACTAATGCTCATTCTCATTATCTCTAGCCGCTTTATCCTTCTACAGGGTCGCAGGCAAGCTGGAGCCTATCCCAGCTGACTACGGGCGAAAGGCAGGGTACACTCTGGACAAGTCGCCAGGTCATCACAGGGCTGACACATAGACACAGACAACCATTCACACTCACATTCACACCTACGGTCAATTTAGAGTCACCAGTTAACCTAACCTGCATGTCTTTGGACTGTGGGGGAAACCGGAGCACCCAGAGGAAACCCACGCAGACACGGGGAGAACATGCAAACTCTGCACAGAAAGGCCCTCGCCGGCCCCGGGGCTCGAACCCAGGACCTTCTTGCTGTGAGGCGACAGCGCTAACCACTACACCACTGTGCCGCCCCTTGACTAATGCTTCTATATACAATGCTAATGCACTGAGTGAATGCATTCATTCATTCATTCATTCATTCATTCATCAGTAACTGCTTTAACGTGGCCAGGACAGAGAGGAACCTTCAGGGCCTTCTAGGCCTTCAGAGAAGGACCAAACATATCAGCATTTCATACATGTCAACCCGTCATGGCTCTCACCTGTACTCCCTGGTAAAGAAATCCATAATTTCCATACCAAATCCATAGTAATATTTCATGCATAATAAAAATTTATCAGATCTTACCTAATATATGCACTGGTTTATTTCTGTACATCCATATGTACTGTTAACACTCAATTAAACAACAGTCAGTGTTTTCTTAACCCTATATCAGTTCAACAAAATTTAGTGTCTCTTCTCACATAATCCAATAATTTGGGGTCCACTTGGCACATTGTTCAGCAATGTTCCTGATTGCTTTTGCGTGAAGAAATTAATTGACGGCTGTCTCTTTTTCTGGTTTGCATTCTTCACATGCATTTGAGATTTCATGTGTTCCATCACGTCGTAAATTCCAGAGGCAAACACTTTCACGTCTCTACAACAAATTGTGCAGTTGACTAGCCTGGGCCCGCCCATCCTAAGCGTGACGCAACACGAGGGCCTGTTGCGAGCTTAGTCTGGCCAGGCAAGCTATCTACAGCTCTTCCAAGCTCCCGAAAAATCGGGAACCAATCAACTTTGAGCATCTCCAACGGCCCTGGGTAGAGGCGTGTTCAAGGCACTGACGTAGTAGAACTGCGACCGGAAGCCATAGATTGTTTACAGAATCTATGCCGGAAGCGCTTCATTCACGATTGCTGTATTGAAAGCATTCAACGGGAAGTTCTCATTGAAAACGGAGCAAAGAGCAGCCCTGGAGGTATTTATTGAAAGGAAGGACGTTTTCGCCTTGCTCCCGACCGGCTTTGGTAAGAGTTTAATCATAGGATGTCTATGGTTTAATCTACCAGTTAGCCCCGTCGCGTCGCATACGTCAGAGGAAAGAGTGATGTGATTGGTTTAAGCTTCGTCACAGCCTTTTCTGGCTTCGACCAGTAGCAAACTGAGGCATTTCAGGGAGGCGGGTCAACCACGGGCTCTGGGAAACGGTTGGGCTTAATATCTTGGCCAGACCAATAGCTCGTAGAGCTTTGCAGTCGTGTTAGCCAGACTAGCAGTTGACATACTCAGCACCCATTTTGGAAGCGATAATTGTTCCACTGAATGTTTCTGTCCGTTCGGGAAGAAAGCGACCTCCAGTTTTAGATGTTTTGAGTTTTTTCTTCGGTGGTGCTGACATCTTGACCTCTTGACCTGTCTATTGTTACGCTACATGTGCTGTTATTTCCCGCTCAGTGTGCAGGAAAATCACAATTGCGCATGCTCAGACATTCGGAATGGCTTGTTGGTACTAGCGGAAGTACCGGTTGAGTAAGTCTAAATGTAGAAAATGGCGGCTCCCATGCATTTTCGTATTTCATGACGATTTTTTTTGATGGTAATAAATCAAAATAATTTTAAGGTGAAAATGTAGAAAAATCCGTAGTTGAATACCACTATGCCCGTACCATTTTTAAAATCTGTAGGGAATACGGGAAATCCGTAGGGGTTGACATGTATGGCATTTCAAATATCATATTTAATTTCTTTCATTCTTTAATTGCTTTCATGCTTTCATAATTTCATTATAATTATTCTCTTCTTATTCTAATTTGGCCTCATTTTCTATCAAATTTGTTTCAGAAATGAAAGGGTCACTGTCCTGAAAACATTAAAATCAAGTTATCCAATGAGATTTTTTTTCTGTTTGTTGTCTCTAGGCTGAGAAGAGTTTAGAGCCGGCTCACTCATTGGTTAGGACTTAATTGCCGGGACAGAAGACCATGGCAGTGTATGTTTATGTAGGAAGTGACGGATGAATTAACCAATCGGATTTTGATTTATACTAGGAGGGACCAAGAAATGTATCGCCCCAGGCCTCCTTGAACGCCAACGCAAACTTAACCGCGAGTCGGTGCCGTCAGCTCAGCAGTGAAGTCACCTTCCAGCCGGTGTAGTGTTCATCAGTAGTGTTAGCAAATGCTAATAAAGCAGTCAAGCCAGTGCTATCAAGAGCAAATAGCACAGGCTAACAACAGGGAAACTAAGATTTCTGTCCCCAGACTCTTCTTCCACACTGCACACTCGCTACAGTATTTTTCACTCATACCGAAGTATTAATTTCCCTGTGTAATAATTTACTTAGTTACTTTTAAAATCAACATCAACAGCTACACACAACAGAGTGACCTGGCAGCCTGCTGCTAATCCCTTGCAAACTCCTTTGCCCTGTTGCTTTTTTGGTGTGTCTGGCTAAGTTTTGGCTGAGCTCAAGTCCCAGCTCTAATAGTAATGGTTCACTACTGGGCCAGGATAAAAGTGGATCTGGCGCTTATCCCAGGAACATTGGGCGCAAAGCAGGAATACACCCTGAATGAGATGCCAGTCCATTCCATGGCACCATGCACATACCCATGGACACCTAGGGGCAATTTAGTGTTTCCAGTTCACCTACTGGCATGTTTCTGGGAGGTGGAAACCAGAGAACCCAGAGAACACATAGTGGGAGAACATGGAAAACTCGGCACACGCAGTGACCCAGGCTCAGGATTGAACTGGGAAGCCTGGAGCTGTGAAATGGAAATCCTAACCTCTGCCCCACCGTGCCACCAGAGTCAAAACTAGGATCATAGTATTTGATAATATTGTGACAAGATTCCAGGTTTAAAAATACATAAAAAAGTGTGATTTGTTTAGATTTCGATGGAGTTTTGATGAATGCCGTGCTTACACTTACTTGCTGCACTAAAAATAGGCAAGGTACAAAAACATAATATAACTAGAAGTGCACTTGGTAGAGTGCATATCTCCAGCAAGCCACATATTCAGAGTTGCATGAAAATCTAATCAGTTGTTCGTTGGCCCATGGCTCAGCTTTCCTCAAAATTTCATCAACATCTGTTCACTACTTTTTGAATTACATTGGGAAAAGACAAAAAACATGAACCTGCATACCGTACATATCTGGATTTGTCTCAAAATCTAAGCAATTGTTCCTTGGCCCATGGCTCAGCTTTCCTCAAAATTTTGCCAACATCTGTTCACTACTTTTTGAGTTACATTGGGAATAGACAAACAAACAAACAATCAAACAGAGGCAAAAATGTAACCTCTTCCAACAAAGTTGGCGAAGGTACCTACACATGTACATATCTATTCTGGAAGGCATATGACTAAGAAATGCTTTCTGTATGAATTGGCCGTCAAAGTTTGCCTGCGAATGATATGTAATTAAATGCAATGATAAATCTCATACATGTAATTGACACAAGTTTAAAATTATTTTATGCTTTAAATGTAAATTGTAGTCCAAACATTGCAATATAGTAGCGGTGGGAGAATTGAGGGGGGTTACAGTAGTCCAAACGTCACTCCTCCCTGTGGCGTAGATGTCAAAAGTGACACTGAGTCGACTCAGCCCTTGGTGTGCTTATAAAACAGATCTGTCATCTATTAAAGATTCATAAACAGGAGAATGCAGAGGAGTCGGAAGGCATCAGAGCAGGGAGGGTGAGACAGAGCAAGCCCCAGGCATGCATGTGGGGTAGATCTTTGAAGCCAAAGTGAACACGACGAAGGGCAAGTCATCAGAGAGAGACAGAGAGAGAGAGAGAGAGAGAGGGAGCAGACTCTGAGGAATGAGCAGTCTTAAATAGTGTGGTTAGGTTCTGTGGCCTCACACCATGGAATACCATGAAACCACAGTGTTTAGTGGGAACCTCTTTGGGCTCTTTAACAAGCACCTGGAGCAAAACCCATGGCATTCTTGCCATTGCATAATTTCCATTTGTTCAATCAGTGTCAGAAGATTTTACTTTAATCGGAAATAACCTTTTGATATGTCTGGGACTGTGGTTATCACTGTTGCCTCACAGCAAGAAGGTTCTGGGTTTGAACATCGCAGCCAACCAGGGCCTTTCTGTGTGGAGTTTATGTGTTCTCTCAGTGCTTGTGTGAGTTTCCTCCAGGTCCTCTGGTTTCCTCCCACAGTCCAAAGACATGCGGATTCGGCCAACTGGCTACTCTAAACTGCCCATAAGTGTGAATGTGAGCGTGAATGGCAGTCCGTTTCTCTGTGATAGCCCCAAGATTGATTGGCGACCTTCCCAGGATGCATTCCGCCTCCTGTCCGAAGTCTGTTGGGATTGGCTCCAGCTTCCCCCATGACCTGGATGGATCAGATGGTTATGGTTGGTTGTGGTATTTGGCAGACACTTTTGTCCAAAGCGACTTACAAGATATAAACACTACATTATTAGTGAACCGATACCATAATACAATCGCTCTACTCTGACATAGCCTACCTTCCAGATGATCACTGCTGCATGACTGCAGGATTTCCCTAACCTTGTAGTGCAGGAAAAGCCAACCGTTTCTATCAAGCCATTGGCTCTCATCATTACCCAAGCCAGGTGTTTGGGTTTGTTCATGCTCTGGCTAGGCTCAACCTCCGCCTTTAAGCAAACAAACTTGCCCTCTCTTTTACACATAATTTAGCCAATTTTATTACTGTGTAGATAATTGTATGCCTCCGTGCTTTTGTAGTTCCTTAGCTCCTCACCATCAACGCCCTCACTAAGAATAAAATAATTGATAATGCCATCGGAGCTGATATCGGGCCACAACTTCATGTTGTCTATCCATTCCATGAGGGTAGATGGATGGGGCACTTTGATCATATTATGCCCAGAGCACATCATAAAATGAGACCTGCGTAACCATCTTTTAGTCATCTTTGATCTTAGCTACCTAGCAGTTAGCATTAGATACAAACATCAACACAGTGGAGTGGAAGATAATGGACGGATGGATGGAGTTCATTTAGTTCAGTCATTTGTATGGATTGGAGACAGTACCCTTAACGAAGAGACAGGAGGCAAAGTCGAAGGTGGCGGAGTTGAGGATGTTAAAGTTTGCAATGGGAGTGACAAGGTTGGACAGGATAAGGAACGAGCAGATCAGAGGCACAGCACATGTGGAGAGCTTGGGAATTAAGCTAAGAGAGATGAGACTGAGATGGTATGGGCACATCCTGAGAAGAGATGCAGAGCATGTTGGAAGGAGAATGTTGAGGATGGAGCTGCCAGGCACATGAAAACGAGGAAGGCCAAAGAGGAGATACATGGATATGGTGAGAGAGGACATGGAAGTGGCAGGTGTGGTAGAGAAGGATGTGGAAGACAGGGAGCAATGGAGACAAAAGATCCACTGTGGCGACCCCTAATCGGGAGCAGCCAAAAGAAGAAGAAGATTCGTAGGAGTACAGTATGTATACCTATGGGTGACAAATTAAATGAAAGAAAAAAAAAGGTTTTAGTAAGTTATTGGGCCACCATGTGCTGCCAGAATAGCTTCAGTGTGCCTTGTCATCAATTATACAAACCTCTTGGAACATCATTAACATCATTCTTCCAAAAGATATTCCCTCCATTGGTGACTCGATGAAGGTCGTGGAGAGCTCTACCTGATACATCGCTCCAAAAATCTCCCGTAAGTGTTAAATTGGGTTGAGATCTGGTGACTGGGAAGGACATAGCTTATGATTTACATCATTTTCATTCTCATCAAATGATTCAGTGACCTCTTGTGGCCTGTGGATGGAGGTGGAGTTATGCTGGAACAGACCACTCCCATCAGGATAGAAATATTTTAGTGTAGAATAAAGGTACTCAAACAGAAGTACTTTGTCAACTTTGGACAAATTGACCCAAACCAGACAGGATGGATGGATGAATAAATAAATAAATGAACAAACCATCATGATTCCTTTCATTTTTCCACACGTCTGTCTAAAAAATAATTGAAAAATATGTGTAAGAATAATAAGCAGCACGGAATATGTGTAGAGTGACCTACAAAAACAATGTTGATGTGTGCCGCCTACATGCCTTTCAAGACCCAAACACACCAACTTTTGCACAAGCCTAAAAATAAAAATGCAATAATATCTTGAGAAATGACACCCAGCGTTGCCCCAATCTTCCCCGTGCACTAACAATGGACTCCCAAATTGCATTATGCATGGCACAGGAAGCTTAATTTCCACCTCATCCCTATCAACCTGTCAGAATAGTGACAATTAAAAAAAGGCTCCGTTTAAACTTTAATGAGATGTGGTGATGACAGAGCGCTGGAGGGGGAACAAAAAGAAAAAAAAAAGAAAAAAAAAAACCGTGTGCTCAGGTCTCTCTCCTTCAGACACCGCCACCGCCGTGTGCAGGAGACCTGCTCGTCATCACACTCAAATACCTATGCTAATCATATTATGGCACATTTTTAAATACACAGGCGAGGTATGTATAATTTACCACTTCTTATGCCCCCAGAATGAATATTTGATGCAAGTGTTGCTTTTTTCCCCCTTTTCATTACTCTTACTAGGGAAGAAATCCCCAAATTCTTTGTCTCGACTGGTGCTCAGGTGTCTGCATGTTTATGGCCCCTTTGTCATTTTGGCTTTGAAGATAGTTTTGAAAGTCGGAAAGAACTTTATTGACAAGAGACAAGGCCAGATGACATGATGGTTGTCTATTGTGGCCCAGTGATGTGAAGTTTTTACAAGAGATTGCTCGGATACATTGGTAAAGTTAAATACCCCTGATGAACTTCAAAGACGTTCTATTGTTTTGAGTAGAAATGTAGTTCATGCAGGTTTCCGTAAATGGAACGACGTGAGAAGTTTGGTTTCTTTGTGACTTTCTGACCACGGATGATCCATGACAAACTTTGAACAAATTCACTAGTGCGTAATTGTAATTTCTTGCCAGCTGGGAGCATGAATGCAAAACTTACGTACTTACATATTTATTTATTTATTTATTTATGTATTTTCATTTGGTTTCATTTCCCGACTCTTTGATGAGCGACATAACTGATTCTTAATTCAATTCCATGCTTCCGTAAACCACTGCTAAGTATATGCATATGAGGTACTGTATATTATAACCACTATGTCACATTATACTGTAGTTATTGGGGATGTGAGGGCTTTCTTCTCATCTCTCATTATCTCTAGCCGCTTTATCCTGTTCTACAGAGTCGCAGGCAAGCTGGAGCCTATCCCAGCTGACTATGGGCGAAAGGCGGGGTACACCCTGGACAAGTTGCCAGGTCATCACAGGGCTGACACAGACAACCATTCACACTCACATTCACACCTACGGTCAATTTAGAGTCACCAGTTAACCTAACCTGCATGTCTTTGGACTGTGGGGGAAACCGGAGCACCCGGAGGAAACCCATGCGGACATGGGGAGAACATGCAAACTCCGCACAGAAAGGCCCTCGCCGGCTATGGGGCTCGAGCCCGGACCTTCTTGCTGTGAGGCGACAACGCTAACCACTACACCACTGTGCCGCGTGAGGGCTTTTTTATTCCTGAAATTATCACCGACAGTGGTCAAGCAGTGTTGGTTCTAAGAAACCCGAACGCAGCATACTGAAGTTCTGCAAGATGGTATATATACAGTATACGGTGCTTTTATGACCTTAAGATGTTAAATAAATGAATGAATATAGTAAGAATAAACAGATGAATGCAATTTGGAGGCATTTTTGCATGCAGTTTTCTCAACAATCCAGGAACCGTTTATCGCTCAGACACAAAATGCACACTGTTAGAAACAAACAGACTTACTCTTCCAAAAATACATAATGTGTGACAGGTTACATAATACATTGTTCAGCACTGTGCTCAACGTTCCCTGCTTAAACTTCAGCTCTGATTCACAATCGAGTGAAAATTAAGGATTTCTTTTTCACAGTCATAGTGTGGATGTTACTTCCATGTTTTGAGCCTGTGTGCATGTGTACTGACGTGGGGTGGGTTTCCCAAAAGCATCATAGCACAAAGATCATCGTTAAATGGTAGAGCAAGCATCACAATGAACACTCTCTCTCTCCTAGTTAAGCTACTCTTAGCGTTAAGAGGCTTTTGGGAAACCCACCCATTATCAGTACCACAGTTTCAGGAAAAAAGGGGTTCACTTCATTTACCTTAAACAAATACATGTCAAATATTCATACATGTAAGAATTCAAAATTGGGAAAAAAGTCAATTTTTATTGATAAAAAATTGATTAAAACAAAAACAATAATGATATACTGCTTAAACTGGCTAGGATGGCCGGGGGGGGGGGGGTTGTCCTGTAGCAATTACACTGCTAGGAGCCAAGTTATATACAGTGGTGCTTGAAAGTTTGTGAACACTTTAGAATTTTCTATATTTCTGCATAAATATGACCTAAAACATCATCGGATTTTCACACAAGTCCTAAAAGTAGATAAAGAGAACCCAGTTAAACAACTGAGACAAAAATATTATACTTGGTCATTTATTTATTGAGGAAAATGATCCAATGTTACATATCTGTGAGTGGCAAAAGTATGTGAACCTCTAGGATCAGCAGTTAATTTGAAGGTGAAATTAGAGTCAGGTGTTTTCAATCAATGGGATGACAATCAGGTGTGAGTGGGCACCCTGTTTTATTTAAAGAACAGGGATCTATCAAAGTCTGAGCTTCACAACACATGTTTGTGGAAGTGTATCATGGCACGAACAAAGGAGATTCCTGAGGACCTCAGAAAAAGCGTTGTTGATGCTCATCAGGCTGGAAAAGGTTACAAAACCATCTCTAAAGAGTTTGGACTCCACCAATCCACAGTCAGACAGATTGTGTACAAATGGAGGGAATTCAAGACCATTGTTACCCTTCCCAGGAGTGGTCGACCAACAAAGATCACTCAAAGAGCAAGGCGTGTAATAGTCGGCGAGGTCACAAAGGACCCCAGGGTAACTTCTAAGCAACTGAAGGCCTCTCTCCCATTGGCTAATGTTAATGTTCATGAGTCCACCATCAGGAGAACACTGAACAACAGTGGTGTGCATGGCAGGGTTGCAAGGAGAAAGCCACTGCTCTCCAAAAAGAACATTGCTGCTCATCTGCAGTTTGCTAAAGATCATGTGGACAAGCCAGAAGGCTATTGGAAAAATGTTTTGTGGACAGATGAGACCAAAATAGAACTTTTTGGTTTAAATGAGAAGCGTTATGTTTGGAGAAAGGAAAACTTGCATTCCAGCATAAGAACCTTATCCCATCTGTGAAACATGGTGGTGGTAGTATCATGGTTTGGGCCTGTTTTGCTGCATCTGGGCCAGGACGGCTTGCCATCATTGATGGAACAATGAATTCTGAATTATACCAGCGAATTCTAAAGGAAAATGTCAGGACATCTGTCCATGAACTGAATCTCAAGAGAAGGTGGGTCATGCAGCAAGACAACGACCCTAAGCACACAAGTCGTTCTACCAAAGAATGGTTAAAGAAGAATAAAGTTAATGTTTTGGAATGGCCAAGTCAAAGTCCTGACCTTAATCCAATCGAAATGTTGTGGAAGGACCTGAAGCGAGCAGTTCATGTGAGGAAACCCACCAACATCCCAGAGTTGAAGCTGTTCTGTATGGAGGAACGGGCTAAAATTCCTCCAAGCCGGTGTGCAGGACTGATCAACAGTTACCGCAAACGTTTAGTTGCAGTTATTGCTGCACAAGGGGGTCACACCAGATACTGAAAGCAAAGGTTCACATACTTTTGCCACTCACAGATATGTAATATTGGATCATTTTCCTCAATAAATAAATGACCAAGTATAATATTTTTGTCTCATTTGTTTAACTGTGTTCTCTTTACCTATTTTTAGGACTTGTGTGAAAATCTGATGATGTTTTAGGTCATGTTTATGCAGAAATATAGAAAATTCTAAAGGGCTCACAAACTTTCAAGCACTACTGTATATATATATGATACATGATGGTGCGGAAATATGAAGTTTATCTTTGAGTGGTGAACATATTTCATGAATGAGTGAACCATGAGTGCAATATTTTTCAACATGAGAATATAAACTTCATATTTTCGCACCATCATGTAATGTTCTTCATATTACATAGACACAACCACAAAAAAAGCAAGTTAATCAAAAGAAATGTAATTTTGAACCGGTTTGCCATTTTGACAACAAGTGTCTAATCAAATCATCAGGAGAACACTGGGAGTGACATCATCGGCGTGAAATATCGGGAATTGTTATACATACAGGACATTTTTTCAATGGAATAAAAACATGTCTTCTATTCCCTTCTAGCAGGTTTCATTCATTTGGTTTGATAGCATGCGATATTGCTTATCCTACAAGTATTACATCACTCCTCCCTACCCAATGGTGAATGAGTGTTGAATATGGTTTACGATATTGCATGGTAGTCAAGATAACATGACATCACACGTCGGAGACGTAAAACTTCCACGCAAGCGAGCAACTGTGACAATTTGTAAACAAACATGGCCGGCAGGTTTTCTTCGTTAAATACAGAAGATTTTGAGAGAGTTTTGAAAGTTTCAGGTTGAACATCTGAAAGGAATGTGTATAATAATAATAATAATAATAATAATAATAATAATAATAATAATAATTTCTCCTTCATATCCTCAAGCCAATGTGTGATTTTCTTTTTATTATATAGACACATTCACAAACTAAAAGTATGCAACTTTATCAAAACAATTCAAGGATATTGAAAAATATGTCACTCAGTGTCCCGGATGTAATTTGTGTGAAAAATACGAGTGGGAGAACATGGTAATGTGTTCAGTGTGTATATTTGTCTATCTGTGGCTATTTTTAAATGTGTGTGTGTGTGTGTGTGTGTGTGTGTGTGTGTGTGGTGTACTGGAGCAGGATAAATGGCAGCCCTGGTGTCAGCGTTGTTGATGGGCAGGAGGAGAGCAGCCTTGGGCTGGCCTGGTAAATGGGAACTGATTGAGGAAGTGCATGACTGACTGCCTGACTGATCGACTTCGGGCCTAACGCCTACTCGTCTGCCCTCTCTCTCTCTCTCTCTCTGTCTTTCTCGTTCTGTGATCGTGAAGACTTTTTTTTCGTCAAGCCTTTGCCAGTCAAACTGAGTGAGCTTTGACCTAAGACTTCAGCAATAGATGTTGTCAATCTGACCAACTCTTTACGCTCGACTGCACTCGATCCTTCAGCCCTGCAATGCAAAGTCATCATACAGTTAGCTCAATAAGGATCCTGACTCATTACCTTTTTAGTACAAAAATTAAGTACTCCCTGCTATAAGACTGTTGACTCTGTACAATATCGATTTACCCTCTCGCTGCTTGCACGTACGGTATGTTTCAGTCAGTGAAATTAATCTGGCAGATGAAAGTGATGTTATAATTGTCTGCAGTTTCATGAAATATTCTGGATGAATCGTTTGATTTTTTTTTTTCAGATTTATGAAAACGTAATTAACCTCCTAGGGCTTAGCGGTCACATGCGTGGACAGCACTTTTTAGAAATTCGGAACAAGAATCCACATATGTGGACATACTTTTTCTCTAAAAGTACATCTTATCAAAGATGATGCTTAGTTTTTATTCTAATCAGGTTCTAATAAGCCCAAATAGCAAAGAGAAATAAAAAAATGCATGTAAAAAAACAGCTTGGGCCTTAGGAGGTTAAGTTTAATTTCAATAATTGGACAAAAATATATAGTATTACACTTCACACATTACAAGTTAGTTTCATGTGTATGATAAGAAAACAACAACAAAAAAACCCCAAACGTCAAATACCAGTGATTTCAGCGTCCTGTTTCAGGTTTGAAATCCACCAAGCCATTTTAAAAGCGGTGATGGGTCAATTAAAATAGATGGCCATGTCGCGAGCAGGTTCAAATTGTTCTGGCCTTACAGAAGCAAAGGGGACAAGGCCATAAAATCCAATAACAGCCCTTTGCCTGCTCACAGACTCACTCAGCTCTCCTCGTTTTCCACTTGGTAGGGCCCGGCTGTTTACTACTCTTGCTTGGCAGGCGCCTAGCCTCGCCTGCTACAGAAAGCTGTCAGTTTGGCCAACGTGCCCCCACCCCCCATCTCCTGACATCTGGATCCTGGAGCCTGTTCTCCTTCAGACAAGCGAGATGGACCAGGTCATGACGGGCAGCAAAAGAAAAACATACCCCCCCAAAAAACAGAAGAAAAACCTCAGACAAGACAGACAGATAGGAGCTCTGAAGAAAGCTACAAGTTACGATTTTGTGGTTTAATATATTGTTTCATTTTGTTCTGCAGACAAGTTAAACGTTGGAGTCCAAGCACCCTGGAAAGACGGCATTAGTCATGAGACATACTCAAACCAATACACCAAACCAGGTGTGACATGAAAGCCTCTCCAGGGACACACACGTCAGGAGACAAGAGGCAAGTTTTTCAGATGCTTGTCATCAAGTGAAAGGTCTGAACCATTTCTTTCTTGTGAAAGAGCCCAGATTTTTTTTTTTTGTGCTTGTTAACTACAATGAACCAGATCTGCTCTGACATAAATCTGATATTTTCTCTCTCTATCTCTAGTCTGTCCTTATTCACCTCATTCATTCATACCTATCTTTATACAATCAGACAATCATACATTGATGGAGAGAGACAGGATGTCTATTTCAGACCATATTATAGGCAAATATGTATGCATCAGCTGTCTGTAGGATTGGTTGTGCAGTGCAGAAAACTATATCCATAGCACGACTGCAGATTCCAATAGAGACTGTCACAGAGGATTCAGCCAGCCACTCTCAAGACAAAATGTCTCATAAAAGAGGAGGAAAGTGAGCCCATTTGTGTCTATTAAAGGGAAAAGTTCCAGCAAGCCTCCCTTTCCCGGGAACATTGGTTGTCACGGTGGAGATTCCCCCGGGATTCCCACTCTCTCCACCTGCGGCGGCTGCGTTATTATTTCCTCTCCTCCTCTCCTCCTTTCCATCCCAGACCACCAAAGGAAGAAAAAGCTTCTTCAGGAAGAAAGGCCAATGCTCACATATGTTCTTGCTTATGCTGCTCCAGATAAATCAGGCTACAGACTGCCATTGTTGACATTATAAATATTACTATTTATCAAGCTTAATGTTTGTTTTATACATTGGTTAATGGTGTATTTGTGGCTTTGTAAATGAGCTCGACAGGTTTTCTCCAAGTGTCTGACTCACAGATCATCAAGAAGCAGTTTGATAACAGACACAGCTGAGTCAATTTTGACTGAGACGGGCTTCAATCAGATTTACGGCGAGATGTTAGAATTATTTGGTGGTGGAAAATGTATAATATATATACACCGATTTACCATAACATTATGACTACTGACAGGTGACGTGAATAATATTGATTCTGTCATTACAATGGCACCTGGCAGTGGGTGGGATATATTGCTGGGTTTCACGTGACGTCACATCCGCCTCATTAGTTATTCAAAACTTTAGCTGGTGGTCTACCAAAGCTCAGCTGACAAAGTGTTTGTACGGAGAAGGTGCATTGCTCGCATGAAAAGTGCCTTACGCTTGCGTTGTTTTAGGTTGTTCGAATTGATCAAATCGTGAAACTGATAAAAGTTTCTTCAGGGTTCGCCGTGAACTAATAAAAAAGGGTGAACGAATGCAGGATTTCACAAAAAGACGTGGAGAAAGGTGGCTTTTGAACCTCTCACTGAAATCGTAGGGAGCCGAGTCGAAGCATGCTCGAGTTTGCAGTGATCACTTGGTGAAAGGTTTGTATTTCCCTCTCAGCTCTGTCCTTAGTGCTTTCCAAGTACTTTTCCAAGTACTCCTCACTCCTCACAAAGTCCATATGCATGAAGGTCGCGACAAAATTCTTCCCCAGCCGTACAGTTACAATGCGCCGTGATCACTTCTCCGTCTTGTTTAACTAAGATCCAGGTCTTTAAAGGGGTTTCTGATGATCTTTGTGAATGATTTAGCTGAGAGATAAGAGCCAACACAAGTGAGAATCAAGCGAACTGTTGTTTGTTTACACTTCAACTTGCAGCGCTTCGTTGTAAAGACGCGAACAAAAAGCTTAAAAAAAACATACTTACACGGGCAAAAACAATCCAGGATTCATTCGGCAGCGACTTGATAGCGAGGTCCTTTACCCAGCCACATACAAAAAAGTTGTAAGCCTCCGTACTCTTCCACGCTTTCATCTGTTTTGCGGTGTAGAAGGACGTCTGCAACACCAGATAGTTTGAGATGTCGGGGAACTCGACTGAAGGGTAGTTTTCGAGATCGTATGACAAATCCTTCTTTCCCAGACTGTAGGGGTCGATTCCATTGCACATAGCAATCTTCTGAATAGATCTAAAGCCAGCAGTGGCTTCTAGATTACGAGCATACTCTGATAAGTTATCGCTACTTGTTTGCAGTACAGCAGCCGTTTAGACCACCAGCTATTTCACTTCCAGTAAAACTGCTAAGAAAAGTCACATGACTGAAACCCAGCAATTAGAGCGGCAGGGTAGTGTAGTGTAGTGGTTAGCACGGTCGCCTCACAGCAAGAAGGTTCCGGGTTCAAGGCCGGCGAGGGCCTTTCTGTGTGGAGTTTGCATGTTCTCCCCGTGTTTGCATGGGTTTCCTCTGGGTGCTCCGGTTTCCCCCACAGTCCAAAGGCATGCAGTTAGGTTGACATGGGGTGGCCTTGGACTGAGGTGTCCTTGAGCAAAGTCCCTGACTGCTCCCTGGGCGCTTTGGTGTGGCTGCCCACTGCTCTGGCTGTGTGTGCGTGTGTTCACTGCTTCAGATGGGTTAAATGCAGAGGATGAATTTCACTGTGCTTGAAGTGTGCATGTGACAAATAAAGGTTTCTTCTTTAATTAGGCAGCAAGAGAACAGTTAGTTCTTGAAGTTGATGTGTTGGAAGCAGGAAAAATGGGCAATGTTCTGTCCATATTTACTGGATATGTGCAATCACACTCTGATTGGCTACTCTGCTAGTAGAGCTCACAGTATATGAGCTATCAGCTCATATACCATGAGTAGAGAAAAACAAAATGGCGGAGCATTTTGCTGAACCAACCGAAGAGAAAATAAAAACTCTACTCGAAAACAAAATGACAAAAAAGCAACAAAGTATGGAATAAAAGTATTTGATGGTCTCATCTCATTATCTCTAGTCGCTTTATCCTGTTCTACAGGGTCGCAGACAAGCTGGAGCCTATCCCAGCTGACTACGGGCGAAAGGCGGGGTACACCCTGGACAAGTCGCCAGGTCATCACAGGGCCGTCACATAGACACAGACAACCATTCACACTCACATTCACACCTACGGTCAATTTAGAGTCACCAGTTAACCTAACCTGCATGTCTTTGGACTGTGGGGGAAACCGGAGCACCCGGAGGAAACCCATGCGGACACGGGGAGAACATGCAAACTCCACACAGAAAGGCCCTCGCTGGCCACGGGGCTCGAACCCGGACCTTCTTGCTGTGAGACAACAGCGCTAACCACTACACCACCGTGCCGCCCGTATTTGATGGTAAAAATGTAGTATATATTTTTTATTTTTCAAGAATTATTATCGCATTTTTCACAAATTGCGACTGTCTTTTCGCCGGTTTGTTTACATTCTAAGCAGAAATTATTTTGTCAGACATTTTGTACAAAGTATTTTATTGATTGAATTTGCAAAAAATAAAAATAAAAAAAAATGCCCTGTTTCTCAAAATCCAGTGAATGTGGATAGAATAAAACAGTAATTCCACTCAATCTCATCGTACATGGCTTATACCCAACTCAGTGTTATGTGCCTCGTTGGCTATCAGCTCACGTACGACTCGATTTCATGGAATAACTGTTAAATATTATAAATGTATACACATGAATTCAAAATGCAGTAGTCACGGTGAAATTGACAGGAGACCAAATTATATATATATATATATATATATATATATATATATATATATATATATATATATATATATAGTCGTTTTATTGCAGGTGGCTGCTCTTCTGCACACCGTCTCCGCAGGCAATTTAAACGATATCTTCCTCTCCATCTTTCCAAAAAAAAAAAAATCAGAAGAAAATGATGGTGAGACAAAGCCAAAAGTGAGAGGGACTGGAAATGGAAAAGGAATAAAAAAACAAACAGGCATTTAGAGGACTAGTCATGGATCTATCAAAATGTTGGCCACTTACAGTACAGCAAAGGTGAGTGAGGACCCCCTCCCCCGTCTCCAGGTTTATATAGATGGCAGGATATTCTTAATGGCCTAAAAACATCCAGGCAGGTATGAGGTACATTTTCCAGCTTGTGTTCCAGGGCATGTTGCTATTACTGGGCAGCGCTCCTGAAGGAAACGGCATGGGTCTACATGGATAGATGGCCTGTCACCCAGCCATGCAATTATTCTTCACCCCCATCCTACAATGAGCTGTAATGGGCCGGAAGGTTAGGCTGAAACTCAGGAGAGAAAGAATGAGAGGTGGAATGAGAGAGGGAGTGAGAGAGAGACCTGGTTTTTTGGCCATTACTCTGACATATAGTCCAGCTATGGTCCTGATAGTTTTTACAGAGCACTACTATAAAATATAACGAGGCTGCCAATACCTCACACACTAATGATGGCTGACCAGAAAGTTTGCTTAAGCTTAACATAGTGAACTATTGTAAATCCAGCCATCGGATCAGATCCTGGCTAGTTACAGGTTCACTTACTGGCACCAGCTCAGACCCGGGCTTTGCTGGACATTGACAGGTCTTTAAATGTATGATCTGTACAATGCCTGCACACAGCAGAGATCGGAAATGACAGTGTTATAGTGTATTTTATGATTGAACACTAGCAGCCTTGACTTTTAATTGCACCTATTAAATAAAATGTCACCTCCATGTCATCTATGAATTCTCAGCGTAAGCAATATGGTAGTATTATGACTGCATGGGATGTCTGGACTTTTCCTCCTTATTATTACACTGTAGATATTTCACATATAACATGAAAAGCTAGGGTAGTGACGGTTGTGTATTTTAGTTGATTTTTTTTATTTTTATAAAGCTGTGGTGGTCCATAAGTTTTAAGGGGAGAAATGTTCATGATTTTACTAGTTAACCATAATCTGGAGTATTTATTGGTTGTATATGCAGAAATTAAATTTAAAAAATAATAAATAAATATTCATTGCGTCCTGGGTTAGGAGTCTGTGTTGCTTATCGTTAACGCTACCAAAAATAAGTAAAGAAATAAAACATATAGTGCGATTCATAATTTCATGGATGGCCTTCATTATCCCAAGTGACATAAATGCTGAAATAATAATAAATATTTTTATACATATAGGACACTTTTTCCATGGAATAAAAGCATGTGTTCTATTCCCTTCGAGTGGATTTCAGTCATTTGGTTTGACAGCATGCAATATTGTTAGCATATCGCTTATCCTATGTGTATTACGTCACTCTACCCAACCCAATGGAGAATAAGTGTTGAATATGGTTTACGATATGGCATGGTTGTCAAAACAATGTGACGTCACACGTCAGAGATGTAAAACTTCTGTGCTAGCAAGCGACTGTGACAATCTGCAAACAAACATGGCCGGCAGGCTTGCTTTGTTAAATACGGAAGATTTTGAGAGAATTTTGAAAGAGAAAGTCATGTTGGGGCGGCACGGTGGTGTAGTGGTTAGCACTGTTGCCTCACAGCAAGAAGGTTCTGGGTTCAAGCCCAGTGGCTGACAGTGGCCTTTCTGTGTAGAGTTTGCATGTTCTCCCCGAGTCTGCGTGGGTTTCCTCTGGGTGCTCCGGTTTCCTCCACAGTCCAAAGACGTGCAGGTTAGGTTAATCGGTGGCTCTAAATTGACCGAATGTGAGTGTGAATGGTTGTTTGTCTCTATGTGTCGGCCCTGTGATGATCTGGCGATGTGTCCGGGGTGTACCCCGCCTCTCGCCCATAGTCAGCTGGGATAGGTTCCAGCTTGCCCACGACCCTGCACAGCGTAAGTGGTTATGGATAATGGATGGATGGATGGATGGATGGAAGGAAGGAAGACGTGTTGAACGCCTAAAAGTAATGTATATGCATAATAATAATAATAATGGCTAAATTTTTTTCATGGTATATCAGATCTATTCCATTCAGCTACTCGTCTTCGACTTGTTCAGTATCATGCTAGCTGAATGGAATATATCTGATATACCACTCAACTACTACTGCTACTAATCTCTAACAACTTGTACTGTATGCCTAACCTTTGCTATTATAACTGTATCCATTCTCCTTTATATCCTCTGAGAAGCTTTTGGATCGTTTCAGTTTATTATATGGCCTTGTCATAGCCCCCACACACACCCCACATTCTTCCTGACAGATCTGTTCTCACTCTGCAAGCTGTCATATGCTGCCTTATTCCAATCAGGTCTGGAAACTGAGAGGATCGTGGCAATCTGTTTTGCTTTTTTTTTTTACTCATGTTGTTGCAGGATACTTCCATCCATCCATCCATCCATCCATCCATCCATCCATCCATCCATCCATCCATCCATCCATCTATCTATCTACATCCATACATACATGTAAAACAGACATAAATTGTAAAAAACAAAAAATCATAGGGAAGGAAACTTTTTCTATTCTACTCAACTGGTCAGTTGGTCTTGTAAGCCCTAAAGCAAACATATTTTCTCAGGAAATGGAAAATTATTAAATAAAAAAAATAAATAATTACCAGTCACTTACGGTTGTGTCATTTTCCAATCTACGTAAACCTTACCTTACCATTGGGATGACAATAATTACAATCTACAAAAATACAAGTTTTCCACCCACTGGGTGTTCATTAGTGAGAAAAGTAGTCTCATTTCACATAGTTAGAAAACAGTTGTTGTCACCACAGTTTGGTTAACCACAGGTTAGCAGATTCTTTGGCTAGTGGATGGTGCTGTGGGCTTTGGACTGTCTCCCTCTGCCATGTATCGCTGCCATGACTGATCCGAGGATGCCAAGATTTCTTCCATACCAAAGAGATTTGTCCAGTGAGGGCTGCTGAATGAGGGTATCAGGATTTTGAGAAGAATATGCATTTCTTTGCTTTATACTTGTAAACTATTGTATGCTGTGTAAACTTTTTCTAACAGTCTACATTAAAACTACAGTAGAAGCACAAACAATGACTGCAAATTCACTTCATTTGCATGTAACCAGTCAGACATCCTGAAAAAAAAACAAAAAAAAAAACTTTCACACAAAGCTGCATTTCCACCTTCAGTCTGGTTTTCTAGGCAGCAGTTCAGTGATTCCCTGTGTGCTCGTATGTTCTGATTCATTAGTATCTCACTGCCTAATCGCCTTGAATCCATTATCATTAGGGTGTCTTAGTATGCAGGTACGTGTGCATGTGCATGTATGAGTGCATGTGTGTGTATGGCGAAGTGGTCCTGGCCCGGCGTTTGGTGTGCTCAGGGGTCTCCGCTCCAGCGCGGCTGCCGATGAACAACACCTGCTCCTGGATCTCTGAGACCCAGTGGCGCATCTCATGCAACACTTGTTCTGTCAGAATGTGCCGCAGCCTGCAGTCACTGCCAGAAAAGCCCCTGGCTCTGGCGGACAGATGCCCAGACCTGTCCCCTTCGTCCACACATGCACACACACACACACACATTCTGTACTCCTCCCTACCCATGTCTCTCCAGCCCTCCTCTGGAGGTCATCCAGGTCTCGGTTTGGCCTCTGAGGCCAGGCGGTATGAGGACGCAGGGTGGTGTGGCCCTCTGGAAGATCTAGTCAAGCGTGGCAGAGGGGACACTGCCTGTTCGATGTCACTCTCGCCATGATATCCTCCAGTGCGTCAGAGCCAGGCGCTGTCTACCTGCATTATGAATGAGATCTCCCCCCATGATTTCCATCAGAGACACAAGGTTCAGACACAAGACATTGCATTTTTCATCCTTTTGTCATTTCCAAACCAGCCTTTGGTGTTGTTGACTAGTGTTTGACATGAGCCTGGATGGAAAAAAAGAATGGAACTGAAAAGAACAACCGCAGGATAAAAATAATCTGGTTGTGGATGCAACAAAGAGATGCAGCTTTGTGATTTTAAGTCAACAGTGCATGTACAACAACAACTACACGGCCAATCTTGAATGATGTGAATTGTATATACTTTTCTTGCCTTTTTTAAAAATAAAAACCAAAACAACCTAATTCATGTGATTTCAAACAAAATTTCAGTTATAATCTTTTAATGAGGTTTAAAGTCATCAAAAAAGTCCAAAATTGACTGATGGCTGAATTTAAATAGTCCAACAATACATAGACAAACAAACAAATAAACAAACAAATCTAGATATGGACGTTTCAGTTCCAAGTATCTTCACTATTTAAAATAATTTTACATTATAAACTATGAATGTAACATACAATAATTAATAATCCTTAAAGCTAGACGGCCTTATTTCAGAAAATCAGTGAAATTTAGTTCCCTCTGAAATTTGGCCATAGTGATATATGTTTATTTCTGTAACATCTCACAAAATATCAGGCCATTCTGTGGCTGGGAAGTTATTTAATTTGAGAGGATTAAAGCAAATAATGTGCATGAAATCGCTCACTTCACACAATCAAGCAGACAGAGGAAGTCCATGTGTGTGTGCGCATGCGCAGGTTTACCTTTGAGTGTGCACAGACAGTTCCATCATTCTGTCGCTAAACGAACAGCTGATCACACCGAGGTGCTCGCTGACCCACCGGTATTTATTAGTTTGGTCCTGCGTTTCCTTTCCTTCGTATATAACATAACGTCTTTTTTTCTCGCTTTCCGTTACTGTAGTCGGTCTTTCATGTGTCATTTGCACACTTGCGTCCTCCATTTTTCTCTCCTGTTTCAAATTTGTATCCCACAATGCCTTGCGCGAACAGGGAAAGCCCACCACGTCATGCATGATGTAGTATCTTTAATTGGGTCATGGTGAAGCAGGAAAAATAGTGGAGAATTTAGGGCCACATGGCCTTAAATTCATTAATTGTTCTATGAAAAAAAACAATAAAATTGGAAGTCTGTGATTTGAATTCAATAGCTTTTGGTCCACTAAACAAAAATAATTGGGTGTCAGGGAAAATTCTTTTTATGACCTACACTTGAAAAATCTGAAAGGCAGTCTACCTTTAACATTATTAATTTGTGCGAGCAGTGGTATGCAAATTGTTACTCTCACTCAGAATCTTTCTACTTTCTTCTTCTTTTTCTTCTCGTAACATTTTTAGGACACTATTTCTCCCTCAGTTTTTAACCAATCATCACCAAATTTCACATGAAAAATACCTCTAGGTTGAATTATGTTCCTATGACTTTTGGTGCTGATCTGAATCACCGAACTGGAATGATTCATGAAAAACGGGCTCTTTTCCCCCCCAATCACTTACAGTATAACTCTGTCAATTTTTGATTTTTTTGATCAGATTTTAAAATTTTATTATTATTATTATGTTCAGAGCAGCAAGGTACAACTTTTCCTTGACCTTCAATTTATAAACATCAGCTAGCGCAAATTACTGTGATTTTTGTCACAGTCTCTATCTAGCTGTTATTATTATTATTTTTATTATTATTATTATCTCATCTCATTATCTCTAGCCGCTTTATCCTGTTCTACAGGGTCGCAGGCAAGCTGGAGCCTATCCCAGCTGACTACAGGCGAAAGGCGGGGTACACCCTGGACAAGTCGCCAGGTCATCACAGGGCTGACACATAGACACAGACAACCATTCACACTCACATTCACACCTACGGTCAATTTAGAGTCACCAGTTAACCTAACCTGCATGTCTTTGGACTGTGGGGGAAACCGGAGCACCCGGAGGAAACCCACATGGACACGGGGAGAACATGCAAACTCCGCACAGAAAGGCCCTCGCCGGCCCCGGGGCTCGAACCCGGACCTTCTTGCTGTGAGACGACAGCGCTAACCACTGCACCACCGTGCCGCCCCATTATTATTATTATTATTATTATTATTATTATTATTATTTCTGTTTTTTTTCTTATTCATGTGATGACTGAAAGAGAAAGAATGAAATAAAGCACATACATTACACAGCATGATGAGTGCTGATGTATAATGTGAATCATTTGTCAAAATATGCAAGCTAGAATTTACAGATTTTGAAAACACTGTCACTAGCTAGAAATCATCATATTAAAAAATAAAAACAAAATCATCCCTTACATCATAATCCATCCAGACGCTAAACCCAAGACCTGTCCTTTACCTTTAGGGTTTTTTTCTTTCTTTTTTCTTTCTTTCTTTTTTTTTAATCTCTACTCTGACATAGCCAGATGTAGTGTTCATACTTTCAAAGAGCATGCGTTATTAGACAGGACTGTGTTATATCGCGGTTTGAACTCCAGCCTGTCAGGTTGTAGAGCACCAAGAGCCGTGTTCGACCCCTTCACTTAGAGAAAAGTCACGGAAATGTCACAGTGAGTAAACACAGGTTCATGGTGCATGTGAGTTTTACATTAGCACAGATGAATAGAGCAGACCAAATATGCATGACGGAAAGAAAAGAAAAAAAAAACCAAAAGGTTATTAGTGTAACACATAATAAAGCAAGGCTGAAACGGAGTGCAGGTCTTAAGTGATTTTCAGTGCGACATTTACAGAATTCAGTGTCTATAGAGCAGATAATCCTCTAATCCTCTATTTCATGAACAAATACCATTAAAGCATTATGCAAAGGGAAAAAAAAGAGATAATATTTACATTCTGGGTAGATATATTCAATGCTTAATTTTTATGCAATTTTTGAACAAATGCAAATACTTCCCAGAAAAAAAGCACCATGGATAGTCATGTTTATCTGCTCATGCTAGTGGCAGGGCCAGATTTGAGCTCCTTACAGTGGCAATCGTCCTAATTATGTTCTATCGCCTGCAGTCATATTTTTCAAGAGTCTTCTCTGTGTTCTTTGGAAGACCAATTAGCACTGGAAGCCTTGCGAACATCGCATAATGAGTACACTCAACCCTGGTGGAAAGCAAATACCACGACTCGGCAATAAGGAGCTTACATCCCGTTTTCTTTCTCCGCAAGCCAGCTGGCTCCGAAACACCATAAAACTGGAGAACGAGAGCGAGAGAGAAGCTTCTGCACGACAAGCTGTCCATCTTTCAGTATCTTTGGGCACCATAAGATGTCCAGTTGCACAAAAACGGCTGGCGACGTGGGAAATGGCGAGACTTTTTTTTTTTTTTTTTAGCGTGAATGGCGCAAAGCTTGGGGGTTTTCGTAAGCAGGATGTATTCTTCTCCAGATTTCATAGGAATGAGGTTGAACTAGCAGGATTACTGTGAATGCTGTGTTTATATCTTTTGGTCCGAACAGTGTTTGGCATGTAGCAAGGGTACATCCTGGCCAAAAACGCCTCTGGCAGCACTGCGTTCGGGGAGTGCTGTTTGAAGCACAGATCTGCTCTTGCCTCCTTATCACACGCTCAACGTGCTGCGGGTTAGTTTTGCTGGTTTATTGAAGATTTCCTCCCAAATCTGCATTGTTCCCACTATTCCACTGGACATCAATCTTTCAAGGCTTTGGGGACAGGGGAAGCAAGGCTCTGAAGTGGTACTCAGACATCAAGAATACACTTGACCTTTTTATGTGTTTATAAGTAGATTATCAATCGGAGTCATGTGTAAAAACAATGAAGCAGTCCAGTTCTTCCACATTGACAAACAATTCATTCCTTTTCAATAACTACTTTATTCTGATCAGGGTGGATCCGGAGTCTATCCTGGAAACACTATTTGTTAGTCAAGTCAAGTTTATTTGTATAGCACTTTTTACAACAGACATTGTCACAAAGCAGCTTTACAGAAAACTAAAAACTTTAAACATGAGCTAATTTTGTCCCTAATCTATCCCCGATGAGCAAGCTTGTGGCAACGGTGGCAAGGAAAAACTCCTTCAGATGACACGAGGAAGAAACCTTGAAAGGAACCAGACTCAAAAGGGAACCCATCCTCATCTGGGTGATAACAGATAGTATGATTTTATATAGGGGCGGCACGGTGGTGTAGTGGTTAGCGCTGTCACCTCACAGCAAGAAGGTCCGGGTTCGAGCCCCGTGGCCGGCGAGGGCCTTTCTGTGCAGAGTTTGCATGTTCTCCCCGTGTCCACGTGGGTTTCCTCCGGGTGCTCCGGTTTCCCCCACAGTCCAAAGACATGCAGGTTAGGTTAACTGGTGACTCTAAATTGACCGTAGGTGTGAATGTGAGTGTGAATGGTTGTATGTGTGAGCCCTGTGATGACCTGGCGACTTGTCCAAGGTGTACCCCGCCTTTCGCCTGTAGTCAGCTGGGATAGGCTCCAGCTTGCCTGCGACCCTGTAGAACAGGATAAAGCGGCCAGAGATAATGAGATGAGATGAGATGATTTTAAATAACTCATTTCTGTAACTGTGTTGCACAAAGTATAACTGTGCAACCAGGAAAATCATTATAGAGGGACCCATTCTCATCTGGGTGATAACAGATAATATGATTATAAATAATTTGCTACTATAATAGTGTCCTATACAATCACAAAGTACAACTGTGGAACCAGGAAATTCATTGTAATTTTAACATGAAGCCTGTTTTGTTGAAGTTATAAACTGCTCATTGATGGAAACTTGAGTGCGAAACTGTTCATGACAACTACAGTCCTAAAGTTAGCAAGTCAACTGTAGTCCTCAGGCATAAAAGCATTACTGTAAGTGTCTAGGACCATCTTCCCAGTTTGACTCTTGACTGTCCATATGGGGCCGTCCTCCACGGGAGTGATGCGATGAGACATCTGCCAGACGTAGGGCATCAGGATGGATCAGGCAGGTCCGAGGAGCAAAAGAGGTCAGCATCTTACTGGTGTCTCAGGATTGACATGTAACTCAACAGAGAGGGACAGACAAGGGGGAACCACATGTTAGGTTAGGTATGCCCAATGTCACCTAAAGAGTAAGAACAGTATACATTTTGCGCTGAGTGCAAGCAGGGACTCCAGCAAGACTAACTATGACAGCGTAACTAAAAGGGAGAGCCAGGAGGTAACACAGACATGAAGGAGCCCCGGGACATAAAGCAGCCAGCCACTACACCATCAACAGACGCGAGTGAACGAGTGAGAGTGGTGGAGTGACAGCATCCATACATCCCAGCTTACCAGAACACTCTATGCCCGAGGACCCTCCGGATCTACTCCTTTATCTTATAAAAACTATTCACTAAAAAGATATGTTTTCAATTGAGACTTAAACACTGAGACTGTGTCTGAGTCCGAACACAAAGCTGTTAGGTGGGATGAATGGGACACCAGTCCATTGCATACACACATTCACACATTCATTCATAACTAGGCGCAGTTTAGTATAACCAGTCCACCTACCAGCATGAGAGAAACTGGAGACGGAAACAGGAACTCAGGATCAACATAGTAACCCTGGAGCTGTGGAGCAGCAATGCTACCTGCTGTGTCACCAAGTAATATGTTCCAGTCAATTCTTCCTCTGACAACACAACTACCAAAGCAGCCATATTTGATCAAGCCTGATAATCAACTGTCCATCTAGCAGAGAAGCTTTGTTGTGTTCAGACTCTCTGTTCCGCTCTTCATCTGACACCCAATACCAATGTCTAGGCCCCTTTAGCCTGCTGTTAGGACAGGAGTGGCCTGGGGTTCTCTCTCTCTCATCACCCTGCATCTGCTAGCCATCAGTGCACATGAAACAGTGAGCGTGATGCTCTTTATGAAGCCTGTGATAGGAGCGATGAAAAGAAGCTGGAGGATATGTGGGTGAAAACATCAGCCCAATACAACAGCAGTGGCTGCAGCAGCAACAGCTCAGCCTGAGGATACCAACCCTTCGTAAGCACATGAAGAGACCGTCTGATGTCTACAAGGACGTTTAAAGCATAAAGAGTGAGAGACAGAGCAAGAGATGGGGAAGAAATAGATGGTGCCTTTGAGAGCTGTTGGGGTCATGCATGTGCATCTCATCCCACCTACGCGCTACGTTTACAGCGCACGTCCCTCCTCATGCCTGAGAAATGAAGAAAGACAAATCTAACGGTGTCCTGTAAAAGAGGAAAGAAGCCCTGCCAGAAAGGGGAAAAAAAAGAACATCTACAGAGCAGCCATATTGCAGTTTTGATAAAAACATAAATGAACAGATACTGATGTAGATACAGACTTGAGGAAACAGAAAATCTTGCTCTGGTCTAAGCTGCTTTATCGTTTCACTGCCTAATGGCAGCTGCCTGGAGATGTGTATCTCCTTCCCACGTTTCCTGATCTCTGATTATAACTGGAACTGCCTCCTGCACAGCCTCTGTAAGTGGAGTTCCCCCTTGTTATATTTAATATCAAAGCCAATCCGAGCCCACTGAAACTCGAGCTCTTCATTTTCGATTAAGGAGCAGGTTTTTTTGCATTTCGTAAAAAGGTCCGGATCTCACCACAGGCAGTCGGTGGAGACCAAGTGGAGTTGTGTTAGTGCAGCACAGGCGTGTTCAGGCCCACATCATGAAGCGATCACGCCGCTGATCCTGAATGAAGCTGACAGAAGCGTACAGGCCGAGCTCTGGGCAGCACACGGCCCCTCTTCCTCTTCGTGCTTCAGCCTCCACTGACGGTTGATAGATATTTCCTGCTCATTACGGCAGCCTTGCACAAGCTAGAATGACACATTTCCCAAATCTTCTCACCAGCTAAACAGCTTTCAAACCTTCATGGGCTCTCGAATGTTTCTATTTTGCCACATGTAATTTTGTGAGTGAAGATGGCCTACAGTGTTGGGCAGAAACTTGGGGAAACTAATGGATATAAAAATCAATCTTTGTGATGGTTTTTTCTTTTTTGTCTTGCCATGTGTATAAGTTGAAACAGTCATTGAGTTACCGACATCCTCTTCCAAGCTATATTTCAGTAAAAACTGGCTAAATTGAAGAGTGGAGTTGAAGAGTTGGCAAAAAAAGCGCTATTTCTTAGACTGAGGAGCACTCGGGGGAATACCTCGCTATAAATCTAAAGAAACAGCATCGATATCAACATCTGAGGCATCTTCTCCTCCAAACCCCATCTACACCTTTCCTTTCTCTCACTCTCCCATTCCCTTTCCTCTGTCAACTCTGGCTTTCATTCCACCCCCCTTTTTTTTTTCGACGTTGCTCAACGTTTACATTGAACTGTTTAGAAAAAAAATGAACACATATAAAGAACTATCTCTCAAATACCCCATGTTTTTTTTCTTTTCTGTCTAACTCCATCCATCATCACTTCATCATCACTACCTTTTGACTCCTGTTGGTATTAAATCATCTATTAAATGTGCATGGGAAACCAGAATAAACAGCACACATAGCAGGTCAGTGGGATATTGGATACCTAGGTTTCCTTTCAGATGGATAAATCAGCATTTACTTACAATCTTTCCTCTTCCTGCCTCCACCCTGCTGTCAACATTCGCACGCTGAAAACCTTGGCACATTTTCCCCAGGAAAAGCAGTCTGGGTCAATGCCCTGACCTTTCCTGGACTGGCATTGACCTCTCAGGGGTAGCAGCTACTTGCCTTCCTGCTCCTGATCTGGGGCAACTAGTGCTCGTGACATGTGACCTTCCGAGCACTGAGAGAGGTGAGAAAGGCCAACAGCTCCATCAGTACCTCAGACTGAGAGGAAATTCTGCTGCGCCATTAAGGAGCTGCCACTCACTGATCAGGTTTCTCTGAAGTGCTCAGGAAGTCTCGAAATCCACAGAGACAGATGTATAAGAGTTTTAATATTGTTCACGAGACTCCACTTACACGAATTCTAAAGGGACAAAGAGCCAACATGGTGGGAAGATGAAAAATATAAATAGAAACTGTTTTCAAATCTGTATTACGAGCCAAATGATTCCTGTAGCATTTTACAGTTAAAATATTTCCACAGTGAGACTTCCATAGTCATATTAGAGGTTTATGGAGCACTAAAGATAAATCATAAGACATTTATGGGATAAAAATTAAATACACACAGACATTTTGGTGCTTAGACAAATAGTCATGAAGTCTTAATTGAAAGTTAGTAATGCCACCACAATAGAGTCGTGCCTAGGCATGGAACGATATCATATTGTGTGACAATAAATTGTAATACAAATTTATAATGATTCAAATCAATGAAATAAATAAAAAAAGAATACATTTTTATCAGACTGCGTAGTTTTAGTTTTTTTCTAGCTGTAATTGCATTGTTTACACAGCAGAGGGCAATAACATACAATAGTGGAAGTAACACAGCTCTAATGCCACACACACACAAAAGAGCCTCAATGAGGGTGTAGCTCGTACGGCCACTGTTGTTGTGTGTGAATTTGAAATCCAATCACTTCTGTGGGAGGAGTAACGATGTTTGTGAAATTGCATATGACCCCTATGTGGCTGCATTCATGGCAGGTGGTGCCACCTGGTGAAGAACTCTTGCTGGAATATGTCTTTAGAGTCTTTTGGGTGAGTTTCAGTAAAAATATCCTAGCAGTTTATGAACAGTAGTGTTTGGTGTGACGATTCACCTAAATTTTTCAAACACCCATAAAATGTTAAATATGACAGGTGGTGCCACCGTCTTGACAACTTTATACATACCAACCTCGGGAACATTCCACATAAGTTTGATCAAAATCTGATCGCTCCTGTAGGAGGAGGAGTGATTTTTGTGAAATTGCATATGACCCTTCTGTAGCCTCATCCATGGTACGGTAGGTGGCGGCACCTGGTGAATAATTCTTGCTGGAATATGTCTTTAGAGTCTTTTGGGTACGTTTCAATGAAAACATCACAGCAGTTTACTGTGATGAGTTGTGTTTAATGTGATGAGACACCCCAAAATTTCAGATGCCCATAAAATCGTAAATATGACAGGTGGCGCCACCATGTTGACAACTTTTATGCACACCCACCTGGGGAACATTGTATGTGCATTTGATCGAAATCTGATCAATTTTGTAGGAGCAGTAGTGATTTTTAGCTCATCCGGCTGCAGGCCAAACCGGATAAGCTTATTGTAAATTGTGGATGGACGACTACGATGGACAGACAACGCATGATCACATAAGCTCATCTGGCTTGGCCTGTGGCCGGATGAGCTAAAAATCACTACGCCTCCTACAAGACTGATCTTTTTACAGACTGCTGAAAAGAAAAGAGAAGGAAATGGAGGTAGTACAAATGTTCAAACAAGTATTTTTTAAAGAAAAGGTCTATTTGTTATTTGTTTTTATTTTTAACGAAAGGAATATTTTAGCTAATATGCTATTATATTTTACTCCAACCTTTACAAATGTGGCTAATAATTATTGTTGGCTATTAAAAAAAATTAAACAAAAGGTTGTTTTTTATTTAACAAAAAGAATATTTAAATTGATAAAGACTTAGAAAAAAAGTTGCATTTTTTGTAATAAAATGTTCTTCGTTTAATTCTTCTCAAAATATCATGGGAAGATCAAATTGTGAACTCAATATCGTGAATTGAATCGAATCAAATTGTCAATTGGGTGAATCATTAAATTCCAAGTTGTGGCTAATTAAGCCAATGTCCCACTCCACTTGATAAGGCAACTGTATGAGAGATGGCTAAAGATAAAACAAGAATTGGAATTAGCAGGGCCTCTTGCCCATAGTCAGCTGGGATAGGCTCCAGCTTGCCCGCGACCCTGTACAGGATAAGTGGTTACGGATAATGGATGGATGGATGGATGGAATTAGCAGGATGCCTAGTTTTAGCTATAACCCCTCCCTGAAGCTGACTACTTCATCAAATATGAAGCCCAAGTTGAGTCACTCATTCTAATAACAAACAAACAAAAAAGTTATTAAAGTATTAGTGACTTATTCAGTTTTTTAATAGCTCTTATTGCTATAAGATGTAGTCAGTTTAAAGTTGCTGACTGCACAGTTGAATTCTGGGCAAAAATGTTCTATTTCTATTGCTGTCAGAGTTTCAAGAGGTTTTGCATCGAAATTGAGGAGTTGCACTGGTGTACACACCGTATAAATGTTTTGCTGAGATAAAAAGCGTCCTGCATTTTATGATTCCGGAGATTGCTGAAGCAACTGAACAACAATATCACGTGACCACCATGGGGCATTTGACCTACTTTTAACCAAAACAAGTTCATCCATCCATCCATCGATCCATTTTCTACCGCTTATCTAGGTCCGGGTCGCGGGGGTAGCACCCTAAACAGAGCTGCCCAAACTTCCCTTTCCCCCACCAGCTCTTCTGGAGGAATACTGAATTGTTCCCAGGCCAGCTGAGAGATGTAATGTCTCCAGCATGTCATGGGTCTGCCCCGGGGTCTCCTCCTGGTGGGGCATGCCCAGAGAACCTCCACTGGGAGGCATCCAGGGGGCATCCTAACAAGGTGCCTGAACCACTTCAACTGACTCCTTTCGATACGGAGAAGCAGCGGTTCTACTCTGAGTCTTTCCTGAATGACCGAGCTTCTCACCCTTCTCCGAGTGCCCTTGCCTAGACCAGGGATACCTGGTCCCCACCCTGGAGCCACGCCTGGAGGAGGGGCTCGTCGGCGAGCACCTGGTGGCTGGGCCTATGTCTGTAGGGCCCAGCCAGGCCCAGCCCGAATGAAAGACATGGAACCACCTTCTTGTGGACCCACCACCCACAGGAGGTGTCGTAAGGGTCTGGTGCATTGTGGATTGGGTGGCAGCCAAAGGCGGAGGCCCTGGTGTACTGATCCCCAACTGACCAAAACAAGTCAGCACGAGCAAACATGGAGGACTCGGCTCTCCTGCCAGCTAAAAGCCAGAAAAAGAAAGCCTACCTGGTGAGTGCAACTGCAAGATAGAGCAAGGTTAGATGACATGTCATTTTTCTGGACAGATAACTAAATCATTCTAGCTAGCGCTTAGCTATCTTAGCCTTAGAATGCATGGGTTCGACTCCCCAGTAGCGAGTATGGCGTCTCGTCTCGTCTTCTTCCGCTTATCTGGGGCCGGGTCATGGAGGCAGCAGTCTGAGCATGGAAGCCCAAACTTCCCTTTCCCCAGACACCTCAGCCAGCTCCTCAGGAAGAACACTGAGGCATTCCCAGGCCAGCTGAGAGACATAGTCCCTCCAGCATGTCCTGGGTCTTCCCTGGGGCCTCCTCCCGAGGGGACATGCCTGGAACACCTCCCCAGGGAGGCGTCCAGGAGGCATCTGAAAGAGATGCCCAAGCCACCTCAGCTGATTCCTCTCAATGTGGAGGAGCAGCGGCTCTACTCCGAGCTCCTCCCGAGTGACTGTGCTTCTCACCCTATCTCTAAAGGAGCGCCCAGCCACCCTGCGAAGGAAACTCATTTCAGCCACTTGTATCCACGAGCTTGTTCTTTCGGTCATTACCCACAGCTCATGACCATAGGTGAGAGTTAGAACGTAGATCGACCGGTAAATCTAGAGCTTCGCCTTTTGGCTCAGCTCCTTCACCACGACAGACCGGTAAAGTGACCGCATCACTGCAGAGGCCGCACTGATCCACCTGTCGATCTCACGCTCTATCCTTCCCTCACTCGTGAACAAGATCCCAAGATACTTAAACTCCTCCACTTGAGGCAGGACTTCTCCACCAACCTGGAGAGGGCAAGCCACCCTTTTCCAGTCGAGAACCATGGACTCTGACTTGGAGGTGCTGATTCTCATCCCAGCCACTTCACACTCAACTGCAAACCACCCCAGTGCATGCTGAAGGTCCTGGTTTGAAGAAACCAACAGGACAACATCATTTGCGAAAAGCAGAGATGAAATCCTGTGGTTCCCAAACAGGATTCCTTCCAGCCCCTGGCTGCACCTAGAAATTCTGTCCATAAAGATTATGAACAGAACTGGTGACAAAGGGCAGCCCTGCTGGAGTCCAACATGCACTGGGAACAGGTCTGACTTACTGCCGGCAATGCGAACCAGACTCCTGCTCTGTTCATACAGGGACCGGACAGCCCTTAGCAAAGAGCCCCGAACCCCATACTCCTGAAGCACCCCCCACAGACTACCACGAGGGACATGGTCAAATGCCTTCTCCAAATCCACAAAGCACATGTGGACTGGTTGGGCAAACTCCCATGAACCCTCGAACACCCTATGAAGGGTATAGAGCTGGTCCAGTGTTCCGCGACCAGGACAAAAACCGCATTGTTCCTCCTGGATCCGAGGTTCGATTATTGGCCGAATTCTCCTCTCCAATACCCTGGAGTAAACCTTCCCTGGGAGGCTGAGAAGTGTGATTGCCCTATAATTGGAGCACACTCTCCGGTCCCCTTTCTTAAAAAGAGTGACCATCACCCCAGTCTGCCACTCCAGAGGCACTGTCCCCGACTGCCACGCGATGTTGCAGAGGTGTGTCAGCCAAGACAGCCCCACAACATTCAGAGACTTGAGATACTCGGGGTGGATCTCATCCACCCCCGGTGCCTTGCCACTGAGGAGCTTGCTAACCACCTCAGTGACTTTGGCTTGAGTAATGGACGAGTCCACATCTGAGTCATCAGCCTCCGCTTCCTCAATGGAAGACGTGACAGTGGGATTGAGGAGATCCTCGAAGTATTCCTTCCACTGCCCGACAATGTCTCCAGTCGAGGTCAACAGCTCCCCACCTGCACTGTAAATAGTGTTGGTAGAGTACTGCTTCCCCCTCCTGAGGTGCCGGACAGTTTGCCAGAATTTCTTCGAGGCCGACCGATAGTCCTCCTCCGTGGCCTCACCGAACTCGTCCCAGTTCCAAGTTTTTGCCTCCGCAACTGCCCGAGCTGCGGCACGCCTGGCCTGCCAATACCCATCAGCTGCCTCAGGAGTCCCAGAGGCCAACATGGCCCAATAGGACTCCTTCTTCAGCTTGACGGCATCCCTTACTTCCGGTGTCCACCACTGGGTTCGGGGATTACCGCCACGACAGGCACCGGAGACCTTGCGGCCACATCTCCGAACAGCTGCGTCGACAATGGAGGCAGAGAACATGGTCCACTCAGACTCAATGTCTCCCGCCTCCCTCAGAAGCTGGGAGAAGCTCTCCCGGAGGTGGGAGTTAAAGACCTCCCTGACAGAGTGCTCGGCCAGACGTTCCCAGCAGACCCTCACCATACGTTTGGGCCTGCCAGGTCTGTTTGGCTTCCTCCTCCGCCAGCAGATCCAACTCACCACCAGGTGGTGATCAGTTGACAGCTCAGCCCCTCTCTTCACCCAAGTGTCCAAGACATAGGGCCGAAGATCCGATGAAACGACAACAAAGTCGATCATTGACCTCCGACCTAAGGTGTCCTGGTGCCACATGCGCTTATGGACACCCCTATGCTCGAAGATGGTGTTCATTATGGACAAACCATGACTAGCACAGAAGTCCAATAGCAAAACACCACTCTGGTTCAGATCGGGGAGGCTCTTCCTCCCAATCACGCCCCTCCAGGTGTCACTGTCATCGCCCATGTGAGCGTTGAGGTCCCCCAGTAGAACAATGGAGTCCCCAGTCTGAGCACCTCTCAGTACCTCTCCCAGGGACTCCAAGAAGGCCAGATACTCTATACTGCTATTCGGCCCGTAGGCACAAACAACAGCAAGAGCCCTTTCCCCGATCCGAAGGCGCAGAGAGGCGACCCTCTCGTTCACTGGGGTGAACTCCAACACATGGCAGCTGAGCTGGGGAGCTATAAGCAAGCCCACACCAGCCCGCCACCGTTCACCATGGGCGACTCCAGAGAAGTGGAAAGTCCAGCCCCTCTTGAGGAGCTGGGTTCCGGAGCCCAAGCTGTGCGTGGAGGTGAGCCCGACTATCTCTAGCCGGTATCTCTCAACCTCCCGCACAAGCTCAGGCTCTTTCCCCCCCAGTGAAGTGACATTCCATGTCCCAACAGCTAGCCGCTGTGTTCGGGGATCAGGTTGTCGAGGCCCCTGCCTTCGACTGCTGCCCAATCCACATTGCACCAGCCCCCTATGGCTACCTCTTTGGGTGGTGAACCCACAGGAGGTCGGGCCCATGTCACTTCTTCGGACTGAGCCCGGCCGGGCCCCGTGGGCAAAGGCCCAGCCACCAAGCATTCACATACGAGCCCCAACCCCAGGCCTGGCTCCAGGGTGGGGCCCCGGCTGCGCCATACCAGGCGACGTCACAGTCCTTGATAGATTGTTATCCATAAGGGGTTTTGGTGAACTGCTCTTAGTCTGGCCTGTCACCTAGGACCTGTCTGCCTTGGGAGACCCTAACAGGGGTGTAATGCCCCCGACAACATAGCTCCTAGGATCATTCAAGCACACAAACCCCTCCACCACAATAAGGTGGCAGTTCTAGGAGGGGGAGTATGGCGTTATACACCTAATGTTTTGATCTTACACAGAAAGAAACGAGAACACAAAAGCAGTAACGGAGAAAAGCTATATTCATCTTTTGTTTCAGAGATCTATGCATGAATGTCAACCACAAATTACATCCCTGCGACTCAAAACTCTCCAAGATTGATGGAGAGTTACGATGTTTTCTGTGTGTCGCCATCTTGGTGTGACGCAGTTGCATAGTTATGATAATTAGTTAAAGCTCCTCATGTTCGCCCAAAAACGAAGAAAGTGACCCTCAGAACATCAAAACAATCACATCTTGTCCACATGATATTGTTCTTGTGAGATGTAGGAAAATGGCATCCATGCACAATAAAAAATGCAAAAATTTTCAGCTAACTTTGCAGTCAGCACCTTTAACTTTTCCTATAAAGTTCTAACATGGACATTTACAGTAGGTTATTAATTCTAGCACAGTAGTTTGTATAACAAGGTTTTAATAACCATGTTTATCACCGAACAGATG
>NC_083582.1:68102726-68255226 GCF_027579695.1 Neoarius graeffei | reverse complement strand
TGCCACGTGTTATAAACATCAAAATCAGATCACTTGACCCGAGGATAAGGCTAAAGCTGGACACCAAATTTCATCCAAATCCGCTCATTACTTTTTGAGTTACGTTGGGAACAGACAAAGGAAAAAAAATCCTGGATCCACATACATATCCGAGTTTGCATCAAAATCTAATCAATTGTTCCTTCACCCATGGCTCACCTTTTCTCAAAATTTCATCAAAGTCCGTTCATTACTTTTTGAGTTACGCTGGAAATGGTCAAATATACAGAAAACATAACATCCGCCAACAAAGTTGGCAGAGACAACAATTAGTTCCAGCATCTATTTTATGAAATTTTTCATATTAATATGAACTGGGAAAGAAAAAAAAAGAGAGAGAACCTAGCTGACTTTGAACGCAAAGAGCAGATGATTTCTGTGTACTGAAAAAAATAATAATAACCAGTCGATAATCAATAAGTTTATTTATATCATAAACAGAAATCAAGTTACACACATACATATGAGGGATATGATGCTGCTTAGAAATAATTAGTGAGCTAATCTTGCTAGGCAGCAAATGATCAGTGCTAAATACTAATATCTGATTATATATATACAGTGGGGCAAAAAAGTATTTAGTCAGCCACCAATTGTGCAAGTTCTCCCACTTAAAAAGATGAGAGAGGCCTGTAATTTTCATCATAGGTACACTTCAACTATGAGAGACAGAATGGGGGGAAAGAATCCAGGAAATCACATTGTTGGATTTTTAATGAATTAATTGGTAAATTCCTCGGTAAAATAAGTATTTGGTCACCTACAAACAAGCAAGATTTCTGGCTCTCACAGACCTGTAACTTCTTCCTTGAGAGGCTCCTCTGTCCTCCACTCGTTACCTGTATTAATGGGACCTGTTTGAACTTGTTATCAGTATAAAAGACACCTGTCCACAACCTCAAACAGTCACACTCCAAACTCCACTATGGCCAAGACCAAAGAGCTGTCAAAGGACACCAGAAACAAAACTGTAGACCTGCACCAGGCTGGGAAGACTGAATCTGCAATAGGTAAGCAGCTTGGTGTGAAGAAATCAACTGTAGGAGCAATTATTAGAAAATGGAAGACATACAAGACCACTGATAATCTCCCTCGATCTGGGGCTCCACGCAAGATCTCACCCCGTGGGGTCAAAATGATCACAAGAACGGTGAGCAAAAATCCCAGAACCACACGGGGGAACCTAGTGAATGACCTGCAGAGAGCTGGGACCAACGTAACAAAGGCTACCATCAGTAACACAATACGCCGCCAGGGACTCAAATCCTGCAGTGCCAGACGTGTCCCCCTGCTTAAGCCAGTACATGTCCAGGTCCGTCTGAAGTTTGCTAGAGAGCATTTGGATGATCCAGAAGAGGACTGGGAGAATGTCATATGGTCAGATGAAACCAAAATAGAACTTTTTGGTAAAAATTCAACTTGTCGTGTTTGGAGGAGAAAGAATGCTGAGTTGCATCCAAAGAACACCATACCTACTGTGAAGCATGGGGGTGGAAACATCATGCTTTGGGGCTGTTTTTCTGCAAAGGGACCAGGACGACTGATCCATGTAAAGGAAAGAATGAATGGGGCCATGTATCGTGAGATTTTGAGTGAAAACCTCCTTCCATCAGCAAGGGCATTGAAGATGAAACGTGACTGGGTCTTTCAGCATGACAATGATCCCAAACACACCACCCGGGCAACGAAGGAGTGGCTTCATAAGAAGCATTTCAAGGTCCTGGAGTGGCCTAGCCAGTCTCTAGATCTCAACCCCATAGAAAATCTTTGGAGGGAGTTGAAAGTCCGTGTTGCCCAGCGACAGCCCCAAAACATCACTGCTCTAGAGGAGATCTGCATGGAGGAATGGGCCAAAATACCAGCAACAGTGTGTGAAAACCTTGTGAAGACTTACAGAAAACGTTTGACCTCTGTCATTGCCAACAAAGGGTATATAACAAAGTATTGAGATGAACTTTTGTTATTGACCAAATACTTATTTTCCACCATAATTTGCAAATAAATTATTTTAAAATCAGAAAATGTGATTTTCTGGATTTTTTTTCTCATTCTGTCTCTCATAGTTGAAGTATACCTATGATGAAAATTACAGGCCTCTCTCATATTTTTAAGTGGGAGAACTTGCACAATTGGTGACTGACTACAGTAAATACTTTTTTGCCCCACTGTATACAGGATGTTTCAAAAAAATTGACATCATTTCACAATCGAATAACTTTGCGAATTCTCGTTCAATTGACCTCAAATTTTAACAGCGTGTGTGGAAACAGGTCAAAATTTTATGTTTAACGTTTTTTGTTTTCATCTTTTTAGGTATAGAAATGCCATTCACTGGAAAAGAAAAGGCGTTTTGTGTGTTAGAGTACGCTCGAACACAGTCGAACAAAGATAATTCTTTAAAAATGCACCCACTGCAGTGCAGATTTGGACACGGCACAAAAAGGTCAAAGAGGAAGGCTGTCTGTGCAGGGCAAAAGGATCTGGACGACCACCAGCATCAGAAGAAATGGTCGAGCGGGTTCACGAAAAATTCTTGCAAAGCCCCAAGAAGTCCATAAGAAGAGCAAACCTGGAGACCCAGATTCCAGTTTGGCGTGTCCTGAGGAAATGTTTGCGAATGAAACCCGACGAGTTGCACCTCGTTCAGTGCCGTGTCTCAGGCGGCGTGCATATTGAAAATGTGTGAAATCATTCATGGAATCCACATACCTTTGAATTTCTCATTCAAATTTTGAGGAATGAATAGCAATAACATTTTCAGCAGTTTGTGCTACAGTAGTTCTGTGGGATTGGACCATATGGGCTAGCATTCATGTCCCATACGAATCAATGAGCCTCCAACACCCATGACCTTATTGCCAGCTCACCGGTTGTCCTTCCTTGGACCACTTTTGTTGGGTACTAACCACTGCACACTGGAAACACCCTACAAGACGTCCCATTTTGGAAATGCTCAGACTCAGTCATCTCACCATCATAATTTGGCACTTGTCAAAGTTGCTCAGATCCTTACACTTGCCCATTTTTCCTGCTTCGAACACATCAACTTCTTCAAGAACTGAGTGTTCTCTTGCTGCCTAATGTATCCCGCCCCTTGACAGGTGCCACTGTAATGAGATAATCAATGTTATTCACTTTACCTATATATATATATATATATATATATATATATATAAAGTTCAATTTATATAGCGCCTTTCACAAAACCCAAGGTCACTTTACACATATAAATAAATAAATAAATAAATAAAGTCCACTAAATAGAGGCTAGGATGTCATTCCAATGGTGTAGCAGCCACAGTCCCACCAAAAGGCGCACGAAAACAAGTCCCACGCCGCCAGCACAGTCACTGCAACGCCGCCAGCAACATCACCTGGAACATCACGCCATGGATCCACAAAGCCACGCAGAGCGCCGGTACGTCCCAAACTGCCTGCACAGCCGCCTGCACATATATATACACACTACCGTTCAAAAGTTTGGGGTCACTTTGAAATGTCCTTATTTTTGAAAGAAAAGCACTGTTCTTTTCAATGAAGATCACTTTAAACTAATCAGAAATCCACTCTATACATTGCTAATGTGCTAAATGACTATTCTAGCTGCAAATGTCTGATTTTTGGTGCAATATCTCCATAGGTGTATAGAGGCCCATTTCCAGCAACTCTCACTCCAGTGTTCTAATGGTACAATGTGTTTGCTCATTGCCTCAGAAGGCTAATGGATGATTAGAAAACCCTTGTACAATCATGTTAGCACAGCTGAAAACAGTTGAGCTCTTTAGAGAAGCTATAAAACTGACCTTCCTTTGAGCAGATTGAGTTTCTGGAGCATCACATTTGTGGGGTCGATTAAATGCTCAAAATGGCCAGAAAAATGTCTTGACTATATTTTCTATTCATTTTACAACTTATGGTGGTAAATAAAAGTGTGACTTTTCATGGAAAACACAAAATTGTCTGGGTGACCCCAAACTTTTGAACGGTAGTGTGTATATCTATCTATCTATCTATCTATCTATCTATCTATCTATCTATGTAGATAGATAGATACACATGATAGATAGATAGATAGATAGATAGATAGATAGATAGATAGATAGATAGATAGATAGATAGATAGATTTTTTTTCAATAAGGCCTTTACACACCGGCTACAACAAGAAACTGTGATGTGAAAATGCTAAAAAACTCATGTGTGAAATTTTCACACACGGAATCTGCACACCGAGTCCGAGGTGAATTTTCTCATATTTCACGTTCTATTTCATCATCATTTCATGCTGACTTCATGCCGTGACTGTCAGTAGTGTCCTGAGTGAATGATGGAGTTGTCATATACAATATAGTATTGAAGACATGATTATTATAGACATGCTTTTTGCGTAAACCCATTGTTGGACCCAAGATGACAGCAGGGAAAGTTTCATAATCTCATACAAGAGCTGGCGCCGAGAGACATGATGCTGGGCAACAAGAACGACAGTAATGCTCATGGCGTTGTGTGTTCACAGGTGAAATATAGCTGATCGGTTCCTGGACTTGAGTGACGTTGGCGCACAGCAGAAGCTCACCGCTACATTCGAGGTTCAGTGGAACTCTCATTTGATTGGTCAGGTGATCATTGTCCCATGCAAAATTTCACAACAAAGAAGACTCATATGAATTAATTCATTAATCATACCATATTTTGCTCTTGGTGTATAAAGATTAAGAAGATCACATGAACTGCCTGCTAGTTCAGACATGGTGTGCAAGCAAATGTGTTCTACAGGACTGAAGGAACAAAACAAGTACAACTTGACATCAGTGGTGTCGAGCACGATGCCTGCATTGCTAAAAAGTCTAATCCTTCTTGTTAGTAATTAGTTTGTCTGAAATACCTTTAAAATGTACTTCAGACAGGAAGGAAGTTATTGACGACGAACTACTGGCTGTGACCTTGACTCAAACAAATCTTAGATGGACAGATGGATGGACGGACAACCAGAAAACATGTGCTGTGTCCCGAAATCATTCACTCATTCACTACTCCCTACTCCCTGTCTAGGGAATTCTATACACAGGACTATATAGTCAGCTCACTGGTAAAATCTAAAAACACTTTCGGACACTACTCCACCGCACCATTATTTACGTCATTACTGTCGCACAATTAAAATGTACCAGATCGGTCAGCTGGTGGGTTTTCAAAATAATAAACGCGTGCATGTATTTTTGTGATAAATCCATATTATATGGAGCATATTCCCCACATTAATAAATACAAAGTACGTTGTATCTGCTGCATCTTTGAGTTCTTTTAAATCAAGGCTGAATACTTTCTTTCTTCTTTGCTGGTGCCTTTTATTAAATCAAATTTGAGGCTTTTGATGAATTTCTCGCTCTGCACGCTAACTTTTATTCTTGTATTTTATCTGTCTTATTCTGTTTTAGCTTTTGTTTCTATTATCTTCATCTCATCTCATTATCTGTAGCTGCTTTATCCTGTTCTACAGGGACGCAGGCAAGCTGGAGCCTATCCCAGCTGACTACGGGCGAAAGGCGGGGTACACCCTGGACAAGTCACCAGGTCATCACAGGGCTGACACATAGACACAGACAACCATTCACACTCACATTCACACCTACGGTCAATTTAGGCTACGTTTACATTAGACCGTATCTGTCTCGTTTTCTTCGCGGACGCACTGTCCGTTTACATTAAACCCCCTGGAAACGCCGGGAAACGGGAATCCGCCAGCGTCCACGTATTCAATCCAGATTGTGTCAGCTCCGGTGCTGTGTAAACATTCAGAATACGCGAATACGCTGTGCTGAGCTCTAGCTGGCATCTCATTGGACAACGTCACTGTGACATCCACCTTCCTGATTCGCTGGCGTTGGTCATGTGACGCGACTGCTGAAAAACGGCGCGGACTTCCGCCTTGTATCACCTTTCATTAAAGAGTATAAAAGTATGAAAATACTGCAAATACTGATGCAAATACTGCCCATTGTGTAGTTATGATTGTCTTTAGGCTTGCCATCCTTCCACTTGCAAGTGGTAAGTGATGTGCGCTGGGATCACACACACAGCGGCTCAGTCCCGAATCGTGGCTTGTGCACTTCACTCGCGTGCTGTGTGAGCTGCGCAGGGCCGGAGTGCGCACCCTCCAGAGGGCACTCACTGTTCAGGGCGGAGTGATTTGGAGCGCAGGATGCCTGCGGAGCCGAGCGTATCCGCGTATTGGTGTTGCTGTGTGCACGGCTAACGGTTTTAGTGTAAACACGAATCGTTTTAAGAACATTAATCTGATGATCCGCTGATTCGACGTAATGTAAACGTAGCCTTAGAGTCACCAGTTAACCTAACCTGCATGTCTTTGGACTGTGGGGGAAACCGGAGCACCCGGAGGAAACCCACGCGGACACGGGGAGAACATGCAAACTCCGCACAGAAAGGCCCTCGCCGGCCACGGGGCTCGAACCCAGACCTTCTTGCTGTGAGGCGACAGCGCTAACCACTACACCACCGTGCCGCCCCTGTTTATAATCATCTTTCTTTTTACGCCAAACCCACTTGAGTGTTTATTGCCAAAAAGCTCCATTTTTGTTCCATCAGACCAGACAATACGGTTCCAGTCAAAGTTGTAGTAGCGTTTCGCAAAGTTCAGGTGCTTATGTTTGTGATTAACTGACAGAAAAGGCTTTTTTTTGTGTGTGTGTGGAATACCTTCTAAATAATCTGTTAGCATGGAGGTGGTGTCTGATGGTGGTTTCAGAGACTCGGAAACTGCAAGATTTTACTTTTTCTTGTAATTCAGTAACAGTGATCCTTGGGGATTATTTTTCCTCTCCTCATTGTACATGAGAGCAAAATAAATTTGGCTTTTGATTAATTCCTCGCTCTGCACACTAGCTTTTTTTATTCTTGTATTTTATCTGTCTTATTCTGTTTTAGCTTTTGTTTCTATTCTCTTACTATTTTTAATTGTACTCGAATGTCCGTTTACAACGTGTTTCTTCCTCCGTCCATTCACCCCAATGCACTACAGAATTATTGCCATTTTCGCGCCGCAACTTATAAATTTGTGTCGTCCCCGTTGCCGTAAGGAAAAACAAACTACTGCTATAATTCATCTAAAATACTTATTACACTACCGTTCAAAAGTTTGGGGTCACTTTGAAATGTCCTTATTTTTGAAAGAAAAGCACTGTTCTTTTCAATGAAGATCACTTTAAACTAATCAGAAATCCACTCTATACATTGCTAATGTGCTAAATGACTATTCTAGCTGCAAATGTCTGGTTTTTGGTGCAATATCTCCATAGGTGTATAGAGGCCCATTTCCAGCAACTCTCACTCCAGTGTTCTAATGGTACAATGTGTTTGCTCATTGCCTCAGAAGGCTAATGGATGATTAGAAAACCCTTGTACAATCATGTTAGCACAGCTGAAAACAGTTGAGCTCTTTAGAGAAGCTATAAAACTGACCTTCCTTTGAGCAGATTGAGTTTCTGGAGCATCACATTTGTGGGGTCGATTAAATGCTCAAAATTGCCAGAAAAATGTCTTGACTATATTTTCTATTCATTTTACAACTTATGGTGGTAAATAAAAGTGTGACTTTTCATGGAAAACACAAAATTGTCTGGGTGACCCCAAACTTTTGAACGGTAGTGTACGGTTCCTTATGAAACAGCTTCTACAGCTCTGTGAAAATGTGCGACTGCAATGCATGATGATATATATTGCTTTGTTAGTGAACATCGGTCGTACATGACTTTTCACAGTGCATTGTGGGATACTATGTGTCAACTATATAGGGTGCACTAATTCTCACTACACATTCGGACAGCACTACAAAATGGCGAACTCACTATATAGTCTGCTATATAGTGAGTAGTGAGTGAGTTTGGACACAGCAATGGTTTCTGTTTGCAGAGAGGTTAAATTCATGTAAGCTAATGTCAATAATTAGCTTGTTATACCAATTTCAACCACCAGGGGCAGAGGATTAGTGTGTGTGTGTGTGGGGGGGGGATGTCAGACTTTCACTACTGCCTGCCATACCTGTCAACCCTCCCGTTTTTCCCGGGAAATCCCTTATTTTGACTTATTTCCCGCTGTCTTCCCTTTTTTTTATTTTCCCAAAAATATCCCGTATTTTCACAATATAAAAAAGTCGGTAGGTCCAGAATTCATGACGCGCCTCTGACAGGAGTTTACAGCAGGAAGTCAGGCCATGAATTCACATCCCCGCCCTCTCAGGCATCAGTAATTACATAACTACGTCCGGAGGCGAGGCTGAACAAGTGATTAGGTCCAGTGTTGCCAGATTGGGCGGTTTCCCACCCAAGTTGGGCGGTTTCAAGTGCATTTTGGCGGGTTTTGAACATATTTTGGGCTGGAAAACGTCAGCAGTATCTGGCAACACTGATTAGGTCTGAGGTGAAGATGGCGATGCTAATAGCTAAGAAAAACATTAGCCTCTCTTTCTTTGATGATTTCAACAAGTGCATGGCTGGAATGTTCCCAGACTCTTCCCTCGCAAAGAAATTTTCCATGGGGAAAACGAAAGCCTCCCAAATAATCAAAGGTAAGCTACACATGTTTACATTAAGTATGTCCTGGCTAAGACCTCATAAATAGCCTAGTGTAAACTAATTGGTGTATTAACTGTTTTATCCACTCATTGTCTATTTTATTTTCTATCTGAAACTTACCCATTTTAAATCACTCTTGGTTTAATATCTTATATTACTCTTTATCTCTTTATTACTCTATCTATCTATCTATCTATCTATCTATCTATCTATCTATCTATCTATCTATTGTTCCGAGGCCATGACTATGGTAAAACCATAATAAATTGCAATGGAATTGAATTTATTGACTGGTTATATAATGACCTTTCTTATTTTAACATAAGATACGTATTTTAGCCCTTAATTTGGGAAATAACTGGTACCACTGAAAGCAAATAAAAATAAATGTATAGTTTATTCACAAATGCACTCTATAAACCATAAGCATATTGAGTTTGGGTCTTGGCTATCACCAACATGCACCAGAGTACAGGAAATCACAAATACTAGATAGAAAATCGTCCCCCATTCAACTACACACCCACTTTTGGTGAAGGGTATGACTTTCCGAAATTTTCCCTTATTTTGAGTTAAAAATCTGGGAAATATCCCTTTTTTTCAAACCTCAAAGTTGACAGGTATGCTGCCTGCAAACCTGCAAACACAGCCAAAAGAGAATGAATGAAATTAGCACCAAAACAGTGTTTAAATGCACACACACACACACACACACACGCTCCTAATTTCTGTAATGACCGTTCGGTGTGGATTACAATCACACCCGCATTGATTTTCCCTGCCATCTGATGTTTTCAAGCACTCACAGGGTTTGTTCTTAATGAGTGATGTAGAGATGATTTTACTGTAGACCATGATGAATTATTGATGAACAGAAGATAGAGATTCACACTAATCCTTCTAAGCTTTTCCAGAAGCTAGCTTGCGTATTTATTTATTTGTTTGTTTGTTTGTTTATTTATTTATTAAGGATAGAGGTTTCTATTGTTAAAAGTGTAACTGTCAGCTTTGAAGAAAGGTATTTTTCAAACCTACAGTATTATTGAGTGCAAAATGAATAAAGAGCTTGCTCAAACCCTCAGGAAAAAAAAGAAAAAAGATCAGCTTATGACTGAGATGAGAAGTGATATTCATTGTGTGCATAATGAACTCAAATAGAGTCACTTAATAAGACGTAATAATGTCATGCGAGGATTTCAGACAGGAGTTAAAACCCTATTTCATGTTGTTGTTGTTTTTTTTCTTTTCTGTCTCCATCCGATTAATTGCAAAACTCATTTCTTCTTCTTGCTTATTATGGCATCAGACCAGTTTTGACATAAACAGTAAAAAGAAAGCAACAGCAATAGTTTGTGGCTAAAGGGCAGATTCGTGTTGCCCCGTTTTTCTAATTGAGATGAAATTATTCATTGAAGGGAAAAAAAAAATTATATCATACCACCCACTGTTCCCTTGCAAATGGCTCAACTGTCTAGGGCTTACAGAATTTAACATGTAAATTGCAGAAGAACACAGAAATCTTGCTCCGAATCCCAGAAGATGGAGATTAAAATCGAATACACGACTGCAACTTCCTCTCCTCGCTGACATTGTTGTGGTGAAAAATACCCTGAAATGAGATGTAAGCAAGGTGAAGATAGAATCCTTAATGAGGTTTTTAGCAGCACAGGAGGCCTGTCTTTACCTGTTTAACAGGGCAGCTAAGGAGATTCTTACATTTAACACCTTTTTTTTTAAACACCTTTATTTTTGCTGGCATATTATCAACACTTCAAACAAGCTACCCACACACACACACACACACACAAATCCACACAAAAGGTTTTCACTAAGACGCTAAATACGACTCTGTATTTAAATAGTTTAACGCAATCCAATAGTTACCACAATTACCTGATGGCAAGAAAGCATCACACACATCATCACATTATCTCTAGCCGCTTTATCCTTCTACAGGGTCGCAGGCAAGCTGGAGCCTATCCCAGCTGACTACGGGCGAAAGGCGGGGTACACCCTGGACAAGTCGCCAGGTCATCACAGGGCTGACACATAGACACAGACAACCATTCACACTCACATTCACACCTACGCTCAATTCAGAGTCACCAGTTAACCTAACCTGCATGTCTTTGGACTGTGGGGGAAACCGGAGCACCCGGAGGAAACCCACGCGGACACGGGGAGAACATGCAAACTCCACACAGAAAGGCCCTCGCCGGCCCCGGGGCTCGAACCCAGGACCTTCTTGCTGTGAGGCGACAGCGCTAACCACTACACCACCGTGCCGCCCGGCAAGAAAGCAACTGTGATCAATTTATTTTCCAATGAATGCTCATATACTTTAATATTATCCATCTATCCATTATCTGTAGCCACTTATCCTGTGTAAGCTGGAGCCTATCCCAGCTGACTATGGATGAGAGGCGGCATACACCCTGGACACATCGCCAGATCATCGCAGGACTGACACATAGAGACACACAACCATTCACACTTACGGTCAATTTAGAGCCACCAATTAGCCGAACCTGCATGTGGGGGAAACCGGAGCACCCGGAGGAAACCCACACAGACACGAGGAGAACATACAAACTCCATACAGAAAGGCCCTCATCAGCCATTGGCTCAAACCCAGAACCTTCTTGCTGTGAGGCGACAGTGCTAAGTATTAGTATTAGTACATGGAATATCTCTTGTTAAATAGTAAACATCCTACATTCAGTGCCTTCCATGATTATTGACATCTCTCGTAAAGATTTTGGTTTTTGTGTTGATTTGGACATCAGATCATTGTCCTGCTGGAAGATCCAAAGATGACCCAGTATTAGTTTCCTGACAGAAGCAGACAGATTCTGATTTAAAATGTCCTGCTAGTTCATGGAGTCTGTGATGCCATGGACCCTAACAAGGTTTCCAGGGACTTTGGAAGAAAAACAGCCCCAAAACATCACAAAACTTCCACCGTATTTTACAGTTGGGATCAGGTTCTTTTCATTAAAGACATCCTTCTTTTTTACACCAAACCCACTTGAGTGTTTATTCCAAAAAGCTCCATTTTTGTTCCATCAGATCAGACAATACGGTTTCAAAGTTGTAGTAGCGTTTCAAAAAACTTCAGGTACTTATGTTTGTGATTAACTGACAGAAAATGTTTTTTTTTTTTTTGGTGGAATACCTTCTAAATAGGGAGGCGAAGTGGCCAAGTGGTTAGAGCGCTTGACCACTAAGCGAACGGTCCCCGGTTCGAGCCTCGGCTCGACGGGGATCTAGGGCTCGCTCCCTGTCCACCCAGCAGTGAATGGGGACCTGGTGGAAACACTGGGGGAAGTAAGGTGGCGAGGAAAGGAACTGGCCACCCTACCTCACTATGCCGATGGCCCAGGACAAGTGCGCTCTCTAACAGGCACTCCCCCAATGTACGAATCGTATATGGGACCCTCTCTTCTCTTCTTCTTCTAAATAGGCGGCACGGTGGTGTAGTGGTTAGTGCTGTCGCCTCACAGCAAGAAGGTCCGGGTTCGAGCCCCGTGGCCGACGAGGGCCTTTCTGTGTGGAGTTTGCATGTTCTCCCCGTGTCTGCGTGGGTTTCCTCCGGGTGCTCCGGTTTCCCCCACAGTCCAAAGACATGCAGGTTAGGTTAACTGGTGACTCTAAATTGACCGTAGGTGTGAATGTGAGTGTGAATGGTTGTCTGTGTCTATGTGTCAGCCCTGTGATGACCTGGTGACTTGTCCAGGGTGTACCCTGCCTTTCGCCCATAGTCAGCTGGGATAGGCTCCAGCTTGCCTGCGACCCTGTAGAACAGGATAAAGCGGTGAGATGAGACCTTATAATGAGATGAGACCTTCTAAATAATCTGTTAACATGGAGATGGTGTCTGATGGTGGTTTCGGAGACTTGGAAATCGCAAGATTTTACTTTTTCTTGTAATTCACCACCAGTGATCCTTGGGGATTATTTTTCCTCTTTTACCCTCCTCATTGTACATGAGGGCAAAATAAAATTGGGTCCTCTTCCAGGTAAGTTTATAACAGTTCCAGTTAGTATTCACTTTTTTTTTAATTATTGCCCTAACAGTAGAAATGGACATCTTTGGATGAGTAGCTATATATTTTTTTTAATAATCATTCCCTGACTTTGGAAGATCAACACACTATCCATCCATCCATCATCGGTAGCCACTTATCCTGTTCTACAGGGTCACAGGCAAGCTGGAGCCTATCCCAGCTGACTATGGGCGAAAGGCGGGGTACACCCTGGACAAGTCGCCAGATCATCGCAGGGCTGACACATAGACACAGACAACCATTCACACTCACATTCACACCTACGGTCAATTTAGAGCCACCAATTAGCCTAACCTGCATGTCTTTGGACTGTCGGGGAAACCGGAGCACCCAGAGGAAACCCATACAGACACGGGGAGAACATGCAAACTCTGCACAGAAAGGCCCTTGCCAGCCGCTGGGCTCGAACCCAGGACCTTCTTGCTGTGAGGCAACAGTGCTAAGCACTGTGCCGCCCACACTTCTCTTTCATTTGGTTTGTGTGTTCTCTAATCTTCCCTGTGTTGATGGATGACTAACTCTGTGTCCAAAATCACTCCCTACTCACTACTGTGTATAGGGCACTATATAGTGAGTTCGCCATTTTGTAGTGCTGTCTGAAACCTTAGTAAGGATTATTACACCCTATAAAGTGCACTCAAAGTATCCCACAATGCATTATGAAAAGTATGGTCACTAACCAAGCAATATATCCCATCATGCATTGCGGTCGCGCTGAAAGAAATAAAATCAAAATCCTCAAATTTGTTGTAATAAAAGGCAGCGGCAAAGAAGAAAGAAAGTATTCAGGCTTGATTCAAAAGAACTGAAAGATGCAGCAGACACACAGTACTTTGTATTTATTAATGTTGGAAATGTGCTCAGTATCATATGTACCGTATTTATCACAAAAATACATGCATGTATTAATTATTTTGAAAACACACGAGCTGACTGATCTGGCACGTTTTAATTGTGCGGCAGTAATGACGTAAATAACATTGCGACGAAGTAGTGTCCAAAAGTGTTCTTTTTTTTTTCATTTTATCAATGAGCTCCTTATATAGTCCTCTATATAGTAATTCCCTCTATATTGAGTAGGGAGTAGTGAACAAATGAGTGATTTCAGACATAGGGTTAGGGAATTTGGCCTCTGTGTCACCTCATATTTGTCCCCCAGTTAATCAGGAAGTCATAGATTACAGCTTGAAAGTTCCTATGCTCTCCAGTCAACTCAAACATGTACGATTGAAATAGGAAACATGCTTCAGTTACATGTGACATAAGGTTTCTCATCTCATCTCATTATCTCTAGCCGCTTTATCCTTCTACAGGGTTGCAGGCAGGCTGGAGCCTATCCCAGCTGACTACAGGCGAGAGGCGGGGTACACCCTGGACAAGTCGCCAGGTCATCACAGGGCTGACACATAGACACAGACAACCATTCACACTCACATTCACACCTACGGTCAATTTAGAGTCACCAGTTAACCTAACCTGCATGTCTTTGGACTGTGGGGGAAACCGGAGCACCCGGAGGAAACCCACGCGGACACGGTGAGAACATGCAAACTCCGCACAGAAAGGCCCTCGCCGGCTACGGGGCTCGAACCCGGACCTTCTTGCTGTGAGGCGACAGCGCTAACCACTACACCACCGTGCCGCCCGACATAAGGTTTGTTGAGAATAATCATTTTTTTGATGAAAGATTTGTTTTTCTCTGAATCAATTTATTTCAATGAAATGTTGGATTTTTCTCTTTCTTGTCAGTGTAAGATGAAGCCACTTCACCAAAAGATGATCCCCCCCCCCCAATCTTTACAAGGGGTGCCAATAATTATGGAAGACACTGTAGATATGTAGCTAATATAAACTTTTATGCGTATATAAACAATCTTGTGGCAGTCAGGCTAGTCAAAATAGAAACAGAGCTGCAAAGCAAAGCAATGTGAAGCTGGCTGATTCAGTGTCTCTCCGGGATAGCGGCTCCCTGGAGAGAGCACATGCCGAGCAATGCTAAACCTTATCAACTTCACTCATGTAAATATTTCAGACACTCAGTATTTTCTTCCACTCGGTTGGCCAGGCCGTCACGGACGTGAAACGCTGAATTTTATTATTGATCCATTTTTAATGGGTGATAAATTATAGCCTGCTAGTGCCACTGGATGGGGGGTAATTGTTAATAGATCAGCAGCATTTGCCCCTCAATATGCTTGACTAAAAGGGATCCGGCTAGTCCAGAAATGACACACTTAAATAATGTATGTTGGCTCTGTCAAATAATTGACCTAAAATGTGTCACTGAGAGGGACTTGCTGAAGCATGAGAGGAGAGCTCGGTGCATTAAGACCACTTCCTCACTGTCTTATTAGCTGTAATGCTGTGGTTTCTCATGTTAAAGCGTCTCGAATGCTGGTAGAATATGCCTTGATATATTCGTTAATTAACTCAAAAGTTGGTGGGAGACAAAAAAAAACAAAACGTATATCTGATTTAGTCACGCTGAACTGTGTGACTTAACACTGTAAGACGCAGACCCCCGTTAACACTGATCACAGCTGAGGTGTTGATGAAAGGCCTGAACGTGTGCATGCAGAGCCTTGGAGACAAAGCATGCAATAAGTTAGGGTTAGGTGGACATTTACAGGCAGAGAGGTAACAGTGAAGCAAAGGGCCACATGGAGGACGAGCTGGGCCTCTTTAATGGCCGCTGTGTCCTCGTGACCTCTCCATCCACATTCATAAATTTTTCAGTGCATGAAATAGTCAGGCCACCCTGCTTAATGATGTCTGTGTTCGTGAGCGAGTCACTTCCTTTCACTTCTGTCTATTCTTCCTGCTCTATTTTTGAGATTTTTTTTTTTTTTATTAGTGTAGCCTCAAAAACAAGACAGTCTTTCACCAACGGAAACGCATGGCATTGAGAAAAGGCCCGTGTTCCTTCAGAACAAATAACTAACACGGAAAGAACAAAAAACAAAGACAATCTATTTAACATTTAAAGCAGAACTGAAGTCATTTCTAAACTTGCTTTATTTCTTAATTAACGTGTTATTCAATTACGTTTTTGGTTTTAGTAACCTTATATCGTGACTCGTATTGGCAACTAATCGCAATTAAATATGATACTTATCGGCCTATTCGGTTTTTAGCCGTGTTGAATTTAGTTCGTTTGGTCCACGGCAGGCGTCGCTTATCCGCGCGATCTTCACGAGACTTGTGCGAGACTTCGAAACGTCAAGTGTCAGCCAGGTGTCAGTGCCGCCATTTTGAAAACTGTTTTCCAAACGAAATATTGCACGAAAACGAGTTTAACTGACGATTACTGCCGACTTTTTTCAAACTTTCCTGATTGCTATCAAAACAAACAAAACTTCCGGCTTGATTACGTCAGCATTCGAAAGAGGGCGCGCGCGTCTTTTGACAACGTTGGCAGATGTCGGTCACTTTGATTTTCGTTGTACGTTTTACTTCCGTCCTACGATGTCTTGCACAGGTCTCGACGAATCTCGTTTACGGCCGTCGCTTTGACATATGGACTGATATATTACAGAGCATATTTCAAATACTCATAACTTGCTATAGCAGCGACAAAATAGCGATCAAAAATGCATTCCTATATTTAATAAAATGAGATAAATAGAATTTTGATAATAAAAAAAATTGCCTTTAGTTCTCCTTAAATATTTAGCATATTTAACCCCAACTACAGTAGTTAACATTTTCATGAACGACCTAGAAATTTATTAGGACACGTCAATTGGACTATATACCGGTAAATATGTGGACGACTCAACCATTATTTCTCCAGTCCTTAAGAACCGTGACAGTTCAGAGGGTTTGGTCAGCCAGTTCATTGAATGGGCTTGAACCAATGCTCTGCAGTCGAACTTAAATAAGTGCAAAGAGCTCTTTTTTTTTTTAAATAAAGGATATTCAGATATATTTCCTTCTATTTTGGGCATCCCACAGTGTAATGAACTATCAATTCTTGGAGTGACATTTCAAAACAACAGCAGATTCTCGTCTCATGTCCGTAATAAGCTCGTCAAGGCAAATAAGTGTCTGCATGTGTTGAGGAGACTCTGCAAGGAGGGATGCAATCAAAGTGAAATTGACCTGCTATTCAACAGTTTGGTGCTCTCTACTATACACTCTTCCAGTTTATGGGGCCGTAGAACCATAACTCACTATCGTTCAAACATTTTTGGACACGTGCTACAAGCGAAAGTACATCAGCGAGAAAATAGATATATGTGTGCTGTTAGAAAGACAAGATAGGAACATCTTCAAGAATCTGGAAGTGATGAAGAATCACCCATTGTACCCTCTGCTTCCTCAAATTAAAGGTTGGCTGCCTTTCAGATTTTTCAAGTGTAGGTCATAAAAAGAATTTTCCCCGACAACCAATTATTTTTGTTTAGTGGACTGAAGACTACTGAATTTGAATCAGACTTCCAATTTTATTAGTTTCTTTTAAATAGAACAATTAATGAATTTAAGGCCATGTGGCCCTAAATTCTCCGCTATTTTTCCCTGCTTCACCATGACCCAATACAAGATACTACATCATGCATCACATGGTGGGCTTTCCCCGTTCACGCAAGGCATTGTGGGATACAAATTTGAAACAGGAGAGAAAAACGGAGGACGTGAGCGTACGAATGAAACGTGAAAGACCGACTACAGTAACGGAAAGTGAGAAGAAAAGACGTTATGTTATATGCAAAGGAAAGGAAACGCAGGACCAAACTAATAAATATCGGTGGTCAGCGAGCACCTCGGTGTGATCAGCTGTTCGTTTAGCGACAGAATGATGGAACTGTCAGTGCACGGTCACTTATAGGTAAAATGTAGATGGCAGTAATGCAACACTGGATGCCAGCTGCCGTAAAAACCTAAAGATGAAGAAGATAGCGACGACCAAGGTAAACCTGCGCATGCATACACGGACGTCATCTGTTTGCCTGACTGCACGAAGTGAGCGATTTCATGCACATTATTTGCTTTAATCACCTCAAATTAAATAACTTCCCAGCCACAGAATGGCCTGATATATTAGATATTACAAAAAAAAATGTATATCACGATGACCAAATCTAAGAGGGAAATAAATTTAACTGATTTTATGAAATCAAAAGACCATCTACTTTTAAGAAGACGTCATACAATTTAAGAAACAACCAGTCACAGCACCCTAAAGATAATACAGATAGATTCAAAAATTCTTTTTTTTATGGAATCATATTTAAATATTATTAAATAGTATTAAAATTTGCTAAGTGTTTTTTTTTTTTTTATTCTTGGTGTCTATGAATTTTTAGGGTTTATTATTGTATATTTCTTTGCCTTCCGCTTTGTTATGTAAAATAAGATATCTCATCTCATTATCTCTAGCCGCTTTATCCTGTTCTACAGGGTCGCAGGCAAGCTGGAGCCTATCCCAGCTGACTACGGGCGAAAGGCGGGGTACACCCTGGACAAGTCGCCAGGTCATCACAGGGCTGACACATAGACACAGACAACCATTCACACTCACATTCACACCTACGGTCAATTTAGAGTCACCAGTTAACCTAACCTGCATGTCTTTGGACTGTGGAGGAAACCGGAGCACCCGGAGGAAACCCACGCAGACACGGGGAGAACATGCAAACTCTGCACAGAAAGGCCCTCGCTGGCCCCGGGGCTCGAACCCGGACCTTCTTGCTGCGAGGCGACAGCGCTAACCACTACACCACCGTGCCGCCCGTATATTTGCCTTTATTTAATTAAATATTATTGATTGATTGACTGACTGATTGATTGTTTGATTAACTCATATATACTGACCATCCTGCACATCCAGTGATCAATCCTTTATGTACAGTAAGCAGTAACACAATTACTTACTTATTTCTTACTTATGCTTGTCTCACACCGTCTCTTATCTTGCCACGTAAGCAGCATGTGGGTCAAATGCCAAGAAATTAGGCATATTTTGTCCAAAATTAAAGTCCTGTGACGTACAAGATGTATGTGTGGCATTACTGTGGTGTAATCTGGGGTTTGTATGGGGTTCAAGGGACGTAAAGTTATGGCATACTGAGGCATATGCATGGCGTATGACACATTGCCGCGGTGTAAAGGTTTCGTTGGCGTGGTGTTTCATTCTTACATGTGACATTGCTGCTGCGTACCTGCAGCGTATCTGCAGTGTTCACAGGTGGGTATAAAAGGGGGCCCCATGCTGCGTTCGTTGTCATTCGTCACAGTCAAGAAAGCATCATGCCCGCAAAGAAGTCAGGACCCAAGAAGGGCAAAGGAAGAGGGAAGCCATCATCCACATCCACCCAGCCAGCCCCGGAGCTGCCTTCATCAGACACATGTCAACTAAAGCATTCACATGGCGTAATCGGTGTTCAGGCAACGTTCCCGCTGCGTCACTGCTGCGTAGTTTTTGTTTTTAAGGTGTACACATGATGTACGTGTGACATATCAAAGCTGCCACATATGTGCTATGGATTTTTAAGTGTGGACTTAAAAATGCGCCGCACCCTGGCATACAAGGAGATCATGTTACGCATCCTAGAGCTATGCAATCTGGCGATGCTGTGACATTCCTTTTTTACTGCCATGTATAGTGATACACCGTACATACGCAAGATTGAAACACCAATGTGTGACACAAGCATTAGCATGCTATTATTTGGGTTAAACCACAACCATTGGCCAATGATTACAGTTTTTTTTTATTTTTGATGACTGTCTTTTTATTTTGTGATGACTGTAGGTGTCAGGTCAGGTATAATACCCACTACTGGTGCCATGTAACCCATGAATGGGTAGTCGGTGTCTAAACTGGCTCCCCCACCAGCTGGTGAGGAGGGTGGCATGACACCCAGAAGGACAAAAACAAGACCTGTCAAAGGATGGAAGAATTCGACTCAGGTGGGGTTTACATTAGACCGTATCAGCGGATCATCAGATTAAAGTTTTTAAAACGATTAGTGTGCACACAGCAACACCAATACACGATTCGCGTGCACACAGCAACACCAATACACGGATACGCTCGGCTCCGCAGGCATCCTGCGCTCCAAATCACTCCGCCCTGAACAGTGAGTGCCCTCTGGAGGGTGCGCACTCCAGCCCTGCCCAGCTCACAGAGCGCGCGAGTATAGCGCACGAGCTGTGATTCAGGACTGAGCCGCTGTGTGTGCGATCCCAGCGCATATCACTTACCACTTGCAAGTGGAAGGATGGCAAGCCTAAAGACAATCATAACTACACAATGGGCAGTATTTGCATCAGTATTTGCAGTATTTTCATACTTTTATACTCTTTAATGAAAGGTGATACAAGGCGGAAGTCCGCGCCGTTTTTCAGCAGTTGCGTCACATGACCAACGCCAGCGAATCATGAAGGTGGATGTCACAGTGACGTTGTCCAATGACGACGCCAGCTAGAGCTCAGCACAGCGTATCCGCGTATCTCAATGTTTACACAGCACCGGACCAGACACGATCTAGATTGAATACGTGGACCCTGGCGGATTCCCGTTTCCAGGCGGTTTAATGTAAACGGACAGTGCATCCGCGAAGAAAATGAGACAGATACGGTCTAATGTAAACTTGGCCTCAGAGCCAACACCCATCGTGCAGGGTAGGTGGGGCTCATTAGCTATGCAAGGCAACCTGCCTCGGGAAAGGAGACTCTGAAATATAACCTGTGTCCGTGCATACTGCTTTTCTTGTGGCATCCTTTGCACCAGATAGTGTATGATATGTACTGGACGACAAAGTGGGATTGGAAGAGCACACACTTTTCTCACTATAATCCCTTCAGGTGCAGGTCATCCCATGACACTAGATGACATTCCACCTACTTTACCAAAGACCACTGGGCTGTTAAGCCATGAACGAACTCATCGCTAAATCAAACGTGGAAGTGTCATGGGGATACTCGAGCCTTTCGACGTGAGACTCCATCATGATGACTGACACAGTTACTTGTTAACCGTTTATCATTACATTGATGTTGTTGAACATCCATGAACAAGATAATTCCTGTTATTGTACATTTTATAAAAGCTATAAACCGTCTCATCTTCACCACCCTCTCTTTAGTCTCTCTGATGAAGTTAATCAGAATAAAAATGCTGCTTGGCTTGTTACAGAAATTTTAAAGTCCTGAAAATTTTCCTGTGATGAAAAGCTTACTGGCTGTTACAAAGTGCTAACAAAAGCATAGAGACTCCTCCCATAAATGTTACATAACCATCTCCGAACATCTCATCTCATCTCATCTCATTATCTCTAGCCACTTTATCCTGTTCTATTTCACCATTAAATAACAACATCCTTAAAAAGGTTATTATTAGGTTTAGATTGCTCAGTCTGGATTGGTCACCATATAAGTCTCAATGAATGAGTTGTTATTACAGAGACACAGATAGAAACACTAATATTAGCCCAGGCTTCACAAATCTTTTCAGCTCGAGACCCAAAAGAGAAATTTGGTGTCTCCTTGGGGCTCAAAGTTAGAAACATCCATCACATATTGCCATAACATATCTACATTTATAAACTACTGATAAAGGACACAACAAACCATGACTTTAAAATGTATATGAAATGTATTTTTCATTATAGTAGTACATCACAGCTATAATCAAATATGCTGAGCGTAATGTTATGTTTCTCTCCAATTCAGATTGAACTTGCATGGACATGGGATTATTAAGTCAAACCAAGCCAAGCCAAGCCAAGCCAAGCCAAGCCAAGCCAAGCCAAGCCAAGAAGCCTTTACTGTCATATGTACACTCAAGCACACCATGAAATTCCTCCTCTCATCTGAAGCAGTGAACACACACAATGAGCACAAACACATACCCAGAGCAGTGGGTAGCCATGCTACAGTATAGAGGTCTGTGCGGGTCGGATTTTTCAGTCCCGCTCCCGCCCGCGCCCGCATTGTGCAGTCCCACTCCCGCCCGCGCCCGCAAAGAATTATGATTTTCAGTCCCGCTCCTGCCTGCGCCCACAAAGAATTATGATTTTGAGTCCCGCTCCCGCCCGCAAATCCCGCATGATGCAGACGTTTGCGTTATTTCTCAGGAAAGTTCTTGTCTTGACACAGTGTGATGGTGCCCTGCCCCCTACTTTGAGTGGATTTGAGCATAAATATCTACAGCTCACGTTCACTATTTACCTTGTTTCTGAATTCAGCATGTAGTGTCTCTAATAATAATAATTAGTGCTGTCAAGTGATTAAAATATTTAATAGCAAATTGCACATTCTTGTCACATGAGAAACTATTGTAATTCTCTGATCAGCATAAAAAAGTGAATGGGCTTGCTTTGTACCAATGTTTTTTTTTTTTTATTGCAAAGCAGAGCTAGCAAGAGAACCATGAGTGAACAACTCTAATCAGAGAGACAGGTTACACAGTGATGGTAGGCTTGACTCAATGCTATCCCAGAAATCCTTCCTGTAATATGCAAATTTGGCCGCCTCTGATTGGACAGCCAAATTTGCATATTACAGGAAGGATTTCTAGGATAGCATTGAGTCAAGCCTACCATCACTGTGTAACCTGTCTCTCTGATTAGAGTTGTACACTAACTCAAGCAGTAAATCATTTCACTCATGGTTCTCTTGCTAGCTGGGTGTGAACTGCGAGTCATTAGAGTGATCAAAAGATTTCCTGTTAGGATGATCAATGGCAAATTTAAGATGCTATTCCTCACTCAATCTGGCAATCTGACTCTCTCTGCAAATTTAGGTATCTTAAAGTGTTTTTATTAATGCCAAGTAAAATATCCAGCACAAATTATATATGATAGACATAAATTAATAATTTATATATTTTATTTCAAACATGTTTTTAGTTAGCAGGACTGCAGCTTATCACCGCTCCTGCCCGCATATGTGCACTTCCGTGCCCGCAATGAGCTTTCAAAATTTGTCCCACAGGACTCCTGCGGGAGTGCAGGGCTCTACTACAGTACTCGGGGAGCAGTTGAAGGTTCAGGACCTTGCTCAAGATCACTTCAGCCCAAAGCTTCCCCATGTTAACTAACCTGCATGTCTTTGGACTGTAGGGGAAACTGGAGCACCCGGAGGAAACCCACGCGGATACGGAGAGAACATGCAAACTCCACACAGAAAGGCCCCTGTCAGCCACTGGGCTCGAACCCAGAACCTTCTTTCTGTGAAGCAACAGTGCACCACTACACCACCGTGCCGCCCAACACACAAATCAAAATGTATAATAAGTTATAAACATCAAGGTTGGGATTAAGTGTATGTTGGATCTAATATGTTTTATTTTATGATAAATATTGCAAGTGCATTATCATACATGCAACTAAATGCAATTTGAGTTATCTGACAGAGATGCTGATAGGTCGAGTTGAGGATTTTATATTTATATATATATATATATATATATATATATATATATATATATATATAGTGCCAACTCACATAGTGCTGAGTTGGCAATAAGCCATGTACGATGAGATTAAGTGGAATAATTGAGTGGAATAAAATAAAAACCTCATATGAAATGTCCAACAAAATAATTTCCATTTAGAATTTAAACAAACCAGCAAAATGACAGGAGCAATTTGTGAAAAATGCTATGATAATAATTCTGCCCAAGGCACTACACTATGTTAGCTGGAGTGCGGAGTGCTGTCCCAGACCAGTGTTTAAATAAATAAATAAATAAATAAATAAATAAATAATATATATATATATATATATATATATATATATATATATATATATATATATATATATATATATCAATAGGAAATTGAATTCATGTATCATTGCTTGCATCTTGCATTAAAAATAATAATAATATTAATAATAATTATATGTATCACAGCATTGTTACGCATTTTATTCTGCTAATTGGTGGCTCAATGAAAACAGGTCACAACCATTTTGGGTCGCAACCCTAAGCTTGGAAAAGGTAGATATAAACAATAATTTGTATCTTACAACCAGAACTACTGTCAGACCTGTGTTCGGTAAAATTATTCTACCCATTCTGATTCGAGAATTTGATCAGAAAATAATAAAAGCCTGAAATAATCTTAGAATAAAATGCTATTAAACAGTAGAACATGCAAATTAAACGTACAATATGCAATGCCACTCAGAGAATAAGTCTCCTCTCTCGGCACAGACGGGAGTCATTATATATTACTACTGCAGTGGGCAGGAAAGACTTCCTGTCGCGGTCCATGTGACTGCGGAGTTGAAGGAGCCTTTGACTGAAAACACTCTGGTGTCTGACCAGTAGGTCATGGACGGGATGTGAAGTGTTGAGTGAACAAATTAATCATTTATACATTTGGAGTATGATCTATTACATTACAAGCAGGCCATGAAAATACCATCAAGCTATCACTAAGTAGGTAATACAAGGCTGGGCTCAATTAATCAACATGGGACTCAATATTCAAAAAAAAATGGATGGATGGATGGATGGATGGATGGATGGATGGATGGGTGAAAGACTGAATGTTTGTTCATTCATTCATTTCAAAATAAGTAAATGAATGAATGAATAAATAAATTAATAAATAAATAAATATTACCTTTTTATAATGAATGGCTGTGTCCTAATAATATAAAATGAGTGCCCTAAAGAAAGAAAGGTGAAAAAAAGAGAACAACATGCTTCAAAAGCTTAGCGTTTTGGTATACAAGTAAGGAAGTCCATAAAGACCTTTTTCTAAGTGAGAAAGAGAGAGAGAGAGAGATGATAAATACCTGAGTCAGTCATATTTGCGTGTAATGAATTACACGACGGAGGCTTCCACCTGACTAACATTTTACAGAGGTTGCGCTTCTCTCCACAGCAACCAATTATGCCATCATCCTGGCATTTACCTGGACATAATGATTCACGGCTCAGGCCCCGCTCTGACATAACTCACCGACAGCAAGCGCGGTTCCCAAAATAAAATATTCATTACTGCCCAACTTCTGTCCAGTAATTAAGACTTTTCTCTCGGTATTCTCCTTTAGATTTCCGAGCGGCTGTCCCTATTAGTCATCAGGGACTGTGCTGTAGCCTTATTTTACCGTATCGCCTGAGGTTGACCTGGATTCATTTGAAGCCAGCACTATTTTAAGACTTTTTGTTTGTCAGAACAAATGTCATGTAATTTGTTATAAGGAGGAAATCCAGTGTGTATATATACGCTAAATGGTTTAGCACGTCTTAAATGGTTTGTGGCCAGGTTTGTTTCACAGATGTGCTGGATAGGGTAGGAATAAGTTTAAAAAAAAAAAAAAGTGGAGCAAAAGAGAAACAGAAATCCTGTTTGGTACAAAATGAAATCAATGTACATTACCATAATATGATTATAAGAGAAACTCTATACACTAATCTTTCAGACATGTATTACATGCTTTTAATTACATAGTCTACCCTGACAATGGTAACGTTAAACTTACAATATGAAAGAGGTTGGACCTGAATGAAGACAAAGACTAAAAATACAAACAGTCCAGACAAAGGAAGGGAGACCAGCAAAAAAAAAAAAAAAAAGAAAAAGTGAAACAATGTGTAGAAATGGCACAAACAACATGATATTTATGGCCAGCATTGTGGGGAACTAGTTAAGACTCCCAGTATTGTTACCTGTGCGGCTAGAAAAAAAAAGCTGACAGGCAGCAACTGCATGAAGATAAAAATGTCCACAGCCCAAGCGCTTTTTCGGCCCCAATAAATCATCTGTCATTTCATCATGCTCCAACATATAATGAGCAATAAAGTTTTCACACATGCTGGAAGCTGAGCTTAATATATAAAGGCACACGGGGTGCTGGGGTGGTGTTTGGGAGGGAAGGGGATGATGGATAAAAGGCAAAATGTGGCTTCTTTTGGTGTGGTTTCTAATGAATGAGTAAATAAATAAATAAATAAATAAATACACGAGCTGTCCATGGTTTTATTCCAAAGAAAACAATTTTGGATCTTATCAAGTCATTCGGAAATGTCAATGATGAAAAAACGGTCGTCATCAGACATGATCTCGTCACATGACGATTTTAGAATATGTGTTCACTTAATGGTATGTTTACGTCGTTGATCACGGTCATTGAAATTCATAAGATTCTTGAAAATTTGTCAATATTTTATGGCACAAAAAAAAACTGTTTTGGTTAATTTCTGGTTTATTTCACTAGAATTTTTATTACTAAAGTCTCTGTAAGAGTACACTTCTTGTTCCTACATTGCTATTTATTCTATCCACATTCACTGGATATGAGCAATTGCGCACTCTGATTGGCTACTCTACTACTAGGCTATCAGCTCATATACTGTGAGTAGAGAAAAACAAAATGGTGTTGCTGAACCGACCAAGGATAAAATAAAAACTTTACTCAAAAACAAAACACCAAGCAGGCAAAACAAACCTCGCCTGGTAGCACTTATGATGAATATGATGGAAGATACTGCAAAAAAAGTAGGTACTCTATGGGTCCATGTGGCTACTGCTAATAAATAAAATAATTTTCTGACCCGGCGGCACGGTGGTGTAGTGGTTAGCGCTGTCGCCTCACAGCAAGAAGGTCCGGGTTCGAGCCCCGTGGCCGGCGAGGGCCTTTCTGTGCGGAGTTTGCATGTTCTCCCCGTGTCCGCGTGGGTTTCCTCCGGGTGCTCCGGTTTCCCCCACAGTCCAAAGACATGCAGGTTAGGTTAACTGGTGACTCTAAATTGACCGTAGGTGTGAATGTGAGTGTGAATGGTTGTCTGTGTCTATGTGTCAGCCCTGTGATGACCTGGCGACTTGTCCAGGGTGTACCCCGCCTTTCACCCGTAGTCAGCTGGGATAGGCTCCAGCTTGCCTGCAACCCTGTAGAACAGGATAAAGTGGCTAGAGATAATGAGATGAGATGAGTTTTCTGACCCCATGTTCATACAATGAATATAGCATATATATTTACTCTATGAGGCAGTAGCCACAAAAATGAAGTGTAATCCAAAAATGAACAATTCAAAAATCACAGAAGTAAAATATACCAAGTGTCTGTACTTTATATTATTCTACTCTTACCTCTTACAGTTTTCAAAACTGAAACCTCCGAACCGAGGCTGACACACACACGCTGTCACCATGACCCAAACTCTTATTTCTCGGAAATGGCCCGGCGCTAGAGCTCAGTGGAACGCACTTTCTCTCTGTAATAAGCATAAACATGTCTGAAAGCGATTTCTTTAGTCTAGTCCATTTATTTCGAATGGTGAATCAAATTTTATACACTCACTGGCCATTTTAATAGGAACACGTGTATGCGCATGTGCAGTGCGCAATCGTTACACTCTTACATTCTTACAGCATGATGACGTAGTGGCTAGCGCCTCTATATGAGGCCACAACAAAAATGATTTTGACCTTTTTGGTGACCTTGACCGAATGACCTTCAAAATGTTGGAGGTTCTATTTGAGACCAATGGCCATCTATCCTGAAAGTTTCATGAAGATTGATCCAGCTGTTTTCCCATCATATCGTTTACAAACAAACAAAGAAACCCGACTGAAAACAATACCTCGCCCCCTGGTGGACTCCGTCCCGGGCGAGGTAATAATACAAAAAAAGCACCAAACTATGGAATGAAAAGATTTGATCGTAAGAACGTATCTTTTTTTTTCCAAGAATGATTATTATAGCATTTTTCACAAATTGCTACTGTTATTTCGCCGGTTTGTTTACATTCTAAGTGGAAATGATTTTGTCGGACGTTTTTATTTATCGAATTTGCAAAAAATAAAAATAAAAATGCTCTGCTTCTCAAAATCCAGTGAATGTGGATAGAATAAAACAGTTATTCCACTCAATCTTGTTGTACATGGCTTACAGCTGACTCGGTGCTACACACCTCATCGGCTATCAGCTCATGTACGACTCGATTTTGTGGAATAACTGTTCAATATAAGCAGTAACAGAAGAGTACTTGATCATCAAACTTACAAAAAAGCGAAGAAAAAAATCCACTTTTTGAACCTTCTATCTATCTATCTATCTATCTATCTATCTATCTATCTATCTATCTATCTATCTATCTATCTATCTATCTATCTATCTATCTATCTATCAAGTAATTTAATTAAAATTAACTGATCAGAGGTGGGTTTCCCAACAGCATCTTAATGCAAAGAGTTTCTTAACTAGGAGAGAGAGAGCATTCATTGTACTGCTCGATCTATCATGTAACAATGATCTTTGTGCTGCGATGTTTTTGGAAAACTCAGGCCAGTGTGATTGTTTTATTGCTGTATTTCTGTGCTAATGATGGTTACCGAAAGTCAAAGGCTTCCTAAAAACGTGTGATATCACAAGTTGTAAATCCTCATAACATAACACAAGAACATCTTACAGTTTGTGTCACTGGATTCTTTTTTGCATAGAAATCACAGAAGCTATGAAATCCCCTGTTTGTATAGTACTCTTGACTTATAGTTGTGTAAAATGTATAAAAGAATAATTCCTGTAAACGCATCATATCTCGAACTATACATTCAATGAGCATATGAATAAAAACCTACAGCCATAGCACAAGAACATGGACGGCTCTTGTTAAGACCTATTCACCAGCCCATACATGACCTAGTCCAAATCTCTAAGTGAGCAGCGGATCTACCGTTCTCTTACATAATGAGGAGAAAATGTAAACTGGATGAAAAGGAAAGATGAAGATGGATGAGAGAAATTTGGAGCTCAGAGTTCTTCCTGTGACAATAAAGGAGGCCTCAGCACCTAACAAAGGGAGGCGAAGAACATGAATTAAAGCCTACAGTCAAATTGAGCCTTCCAAAAAGAAGACAGCATGGAGCCTGTAACGAACCCAAACTCCAGACTGGTCAAAAGGAGAATGACAAATAACTTGCTAATAAATTCTGACCCACATAACATCATTTAGGTGACAGAAAAGTCTGCACTTGCTGGCGGCTCGACCAACACCTCTTCTCGTTTCTGGGTCACACTTTCCCCTTTCAACATAGACACATGTGCACACACACACACACACACACACACACACACACACACACACACACACACACACACGTATACACAGGAGAGGGAATCAGCGTGGCCTCCTGGGTAGTGGAAAGGGCGATTTTTGCTTCTGTAAAAATCATGCATAATGTGAGATCTTTAGTCAGCAGTAATATTGTTTCACAAATCACAAGTGATAGGAAGAGAGTTTATTCTCCGACGCTCAGAACGCTCATAGTGGGATAAAATAATTTTGACTAAAAATACAACTGCAACAAACTCTAATGGCTAAAATTAGAAATGAACCAACTGCTTAAATAACTCTTAAATCATCTCTTAACCTTATATTATATTGCAGAGCAAATCTAATAATCCCAGGAATTTGTTCACTGCGTTATTAAAAAAAAGAATGAATTAAGAAAGAAACATAAGCAAGTGGAGAAAAGATGACACATAATGAGGATGAATAAAGAAACAAATTGAAATAAAAAGCTCAATAAACAAATCCAACCATAGATAGATAGATAGATAGATAGATAGATAGATAGATAGATAGATAGATAGATAGATAGATAGATAGATAGATTCAAAGAAAACCAAATGAACAAAAATGAATAAAGTCAAAGAAATGAAGAATAGATAGATAGATAGATAGATAGATAGATAGATAGATAGATAGATAGATAGATAGATAGATAGATAGATAGATTCAAAGAAATCCAAATGAACAAAAATGAATGAAGTCAAAGAAATGAAGAGTAGATAGATAGATAGATAGATAGATAGATAGATAGATAGATAGATAGATAGATAGATAGATAGATAGATAGATAGATTCAAAGAAATCCAAATGAACAAAAATGAATAAAGTCAAAGAAATGAAGAGTAGATAGATAGATAGATAGATAGATAGATAGATAGATAGATAGATAGATAGATAGATAGATAGATAGATAGATAGATAGATAGATAGAAAACCAAATGAACAAAAATGAATAAGGTCAAAGAAATGAAGAATAGATAGATAGATAGATAGATAGATAGATAGATAGATAGATAGATAGATAGATAGATAGATAGATAGATAGATAGATTCAAAGAAATCCAAATGAACAAAAATGAATAAAGTCAAAGAAATGAAGAGTAGATAGATAGATAGATAGATAGATAGATAGATAGATAGATAGATAGATAGATAGATAGATAGATTCAAAGAAATCCAAATGAACAAAAATGAATAAAGTCAAAGAAATGAAGAGTAGATAGATAGATAGATAGATAGATAGATAGATAGATAGATAGATAGATAGATAGATAGATAGATAGATAGATAGATAGATAGATTCAAAGAAAACCAAATGAACAAAAATGAATAAGGTCAAAGAAATGAAGAGTAGATAGATAGATAGATAGATAGATAGATAGATAGATAGATAGATAGATAGATAGATAGATAGATAGATAGATAGATAGATAGATAGATAGATTCAAAGAAATCCAAATGAACAAAAATGAATGAAGTCAAAGAAATGAAGAGTAGATAGATAGATAGATAGATAGATAGATAGATAGATAGATAGATAGATAGATAGATAGATAGATAGATTCAAAGAAATCCAAATGAACAAAAATGAATAAAGTCAAAGAAATGAAGAGTAGATAGATAGATAGATAGATAGATAGATAGATAGATAGATAGATAGATAGATAGATAGATAGATAGATAGATAGATAGATAGATAGATAGAAAACCAAATGAACAAAAATGAATAAGGTCAAAGAAATGAAGGATAGATAGATAGATAGATAGATAGATAGATAGATAGATAGATAGATAGATAGATAGATAGATAGATAGATTCAAAGAAATCCAAATGAACAAAAATGAATAAAGTCAAAGAAATGAAGAGTAGATAGATAGATAGATAGATAGATAGATAGATAGATAGATAGATAGATAGATAGATAGATAGATAGATTCAAAGAAAACCAAATGAACAAAAATGAATAAGGTCAAAGAAATGAAGAGTAGATAGATAGATAGATAGATAGATAGATAGATAGATAGATAGATAGATAGATAGATAGATAGATAGATGTGGTATTATAAGTCATGTTTTAATACATAATGTTTTAATCAATAATGAATGAATGAATTTCATTTTAAGGATATTTCTAGACAATAAATTTTCTGTTATAAACAGAAAACATGGACTAAAAGGTATAAGATCATCCTGCGATTACTCAGTTACTACACTGTTACTCAACAGGAATAATCCTGGAGATAATTATTTTGTTGGCAGTCAAAAGATCACTGTTTGGATCATGAGAACTGAAATAAAACACGTAATTCAAATTCACATGATTGACATTCTAATATAGTTTCAAGCTAAATCACAATCTTTTGCTGTTCCACTTATATTTAGATCAAACTGAAAATATACATCCCAGATTAGATGCTGTGAAAATTATTCATCATATGAGCATTATTACCGCTGTTCTGCTTCGTCATGTTGTTGCTGTAACTGAATTCTTGATGAATGGGTCCAGACTCTAAAGCTATCGGGATCAATATCAGCCTTGTGTGCATTATATGATAGCTTGTAGATGAAAATAAATAAATAAAAAATAAATATTATTTATGAACAAACGCTTTTAAATATGGACATGGAGTGAGAACTGTAATGATGCTAGGAGACCGTGCCACAGATGTGCTTACATTGACCCTGGGTGCCACTGTATGGGCAGCTGCCTGCCAGCCGTCTGGGCCTCCACATGGGTGTGAGTGCTCCAGTCCATCATGAAGGATGGCTCCTGCATGCACGGGCCGGGGGGAGGCACTTTAAAACACATACCATATGCAGGCGGGATAGACCTCATTTATCAGGGCGGAAATACTATTTTTTGTACCTCAGGCCCCTCCTCTCACCCCCCCTCACTCCCATCGCTCCCTCCCGTGCATCGCTCACCTCTTTGCGCCCAGATTTGACAGGTTTCAAGAGGCAGAAATTTCATCTCAAGTGCCGGCTGGGCCCCTGTGCGCTTTCTCTCTTTCTCTCTCTCTCATTCACTCACACATTCTTTCTCCTGCACTCTCTCTCTCTCGTCGCATTAGTGAGAGACTCGCTGCAACAGGGGAACGCTGAAATGCGCCTCCATGTAAATTAAGGTTCACCTGAAGAATAAGAGAGAGAACAGTGAGAGCATGGCAACTCTAATGAGGTCTCACAACCAGGGATGGGACCAGTGATGAGGAAGAAAGGGGGGGGAAGAAAAATACTCTCCAGAAATCACATCAGTTACCCACAAGTGTATGGGGAGATGTCTCCGACAATAGAATCTGGCCAAACCTGATGCTATTTGTTTTGGCACGTCAGAAATAATGTGCCTTGAAAGTCTGCAACAGGCATATGGGCCCGGCCGGACCATTTGTTAATCCTAATGGTCTAATTGTTCTCCTGGCAGACATAAAAAATTAGAGCCATTTTACGTCATTTACCAAAATTGCTAATTAATTCAAAAATATTATATCCAGCCAAGTCCATGCAGGAGAACCTGGTGGGGGGAGAAAATGTGGCATCTCTGAAAAATGTGCCCATCTCCCCGAGTTCCATTTGTCTGAAGAGCAGGGTGACGGTGGCTTTATCCTGAACAGCAGGAGCTGTAATCTGGGTAAGTCAGGAAAATGTTCCTCGCCTACTATACATCATAGATCCACCCGTTGGAATGGGAATTCGCTGTCTTATGTTCTTATTAAGATTTTTTTAATAAGTGTTTTTTTTTTCTTTTTAAGTTATCTGAATAGTCCTCATGTGTCCATGTTTATTTATTATAACCATCCAAAGAAAAGAATACGAGACAATTGAGACCAATTTAAAAAAAAAAAAATATATATATATATATATATATATATATATATATATATATATATATATATATATATATATATATATATATGCTTAATGAATACATTTTTCTCTCTGTATTATTATTATTATTTTCTTGTATGCATAGTGTCCTAGAACCTCAGACCATCTGTTACGCAACATCCTCATTCAAAGGCTGTATTAACTTTGGCAAGGCAGGACAATCCAGAAACTTCCAGTGAGTCCTTACAAATGTGTTTTCCACCTTGGCCTTCTTTCTTTATGACTGTTTATTGAGCGATCACACACACTAACACACACACACACGCACACACACACACGCATACAGGAGGGAAGAACAGAATATCAAATTGTGCAGCAGCAATACCGCAGTGTCCAAAAGTCGTTTTCCTGGAACGCACATCTCCATCCTTGATGTAAAAAAAAAGTGTATTTAATGCAATTAATAATTGAAGACATGAGAGCACATGCTTGTCAGAATGATAGATGCATGCCTGAGCAACAATGGAGTACTCGGTGGGAGCAGCGGGAGTGCAGCGTGTTGACCTTGAGTGAGAGTGCGATTGAAGCGTGCTCTTCGCCTCGGCCCTGCGAGTGGGCCTCTCATCGCTAACCAACCCTTATCCCAATTAAAGAACTGTAAAAACATTCAAATTAATGCAGCCTTAACTCCAGGAGCAGACCCCACTCTCTTAATTAGGGAATAATTATTCACATTTTTATATCCGGGAAAACGATCACATGGAAATTATTTCAGCCAATGTAACAATGGTCTGGTGGAGTGGTAAGGGAGGGGAGAAAATCCTCCATTCCAAAAAAGGGCCATTAGCATAAGGAAGTAATTAACACTTAATTACAGTGGAAGTACTATTACTGTTAATGTTCGATAGCTGCTGCCAATCAAGGTAGCTCAGTGGACTGTGGAATATAGTGGCGTCCTTTTGGGAAGGACCAAAACAAATCTCTTTGAAATTCTTCCTTTTTTGCTTTCTCTGCCTTTCCAATTGTTGAATAAAACAGCTCCAGAAACTTAAATGAAAGTCAGAAACTCATCAATGCGTTGTGGTTAATCCAGCAGAACTAGTTCCTTCAGTCCTGAAAGCATGTGTGTTTTCTCGCTTTCCTGCACGGACATAAACCTTTTCACCCCATCCCTTATTTTACTGTACAGCCCATTTGAAGGACAATTTAGTGTGAGGGCCATATCCTCCGGGTTTGAAGGGTTTCTCTCGTCTCTGACAGGAGAAATGGACCCTGCAGAGCAAGACTAGCCTCTGGACACACACACACACACACATATATATGCACACACACACACGGCAAAACCTCTTCAACAGCTGGGCTTTGAACTTTTAACCCCCTCCACTTTCAGGGTCAACAAATTAGTGCTCTGGCGCATTGACCCTCTGGAACGCAGCGCCATGTCCTCGGAGCTGCCTGTTGACACAAGCGCAGTGCTTTAATAGGGCTATGTCATCCAGGTTCACCGAAACGGGTCACTGGAGCTGAGGTGAGCTAATGCAGAAATAACATTGGCATTTTAAATTCATTAAATCAAAACAGGCAGATCGCAAAGAAATCCGAACTCATGAGGAAACGAGCCAGAAGAAAAGCCTATATCTTGTAAGGAGATGGAGGAGCACGCTATTGGTATGATTTATTCGCTGTCTAATTAAAAGCCATATCAAAGATTATGGGCTGCATGATTAACTTGGAAGAACTGGCTCTCATGTGGATTTGCTTTAGGGTCTTCACATTGCAGACTTGAGGAGTCATCATCGAGTATGTTTGATCTTGTTGATCCAGTCATGTGACATTTAGGGTTTAACTTGTCTAATTATTCAATATTTAAAGAATAAAACACAATTTGGGCATGCTGTTATAGGAAAATAATTAACGTTGGATGGGTCGTGATGCAGCGTGATGCCAAGCGAATGCACTCTTACCACCCAAAAGTTGACTATTTTCCAAAAACAACACACTTTAAAAGTGTTTAATTCCTCATATATGCTACAAAAATGTGAGAATAATCACAACTTATAAAATAATAATAATAATAATAATAATAATAATAATAATAATACATCATATTTTTCAATATCTCCTGTTCCACACTCCAGCCCAGTCGGTGGTGGTAATGTACCTTTAAGTTGGTTTGCCAACCGCCAAAAATCCTGAAAGAAGAAGAAAAACACACAAAAAAAAAAATACAAAAAAGCAACAAAATATGGATTGAAAGTATTTGATGGTAAGAATATATATATTTTTTATTTTCAAGAATTATTATTATCGCATTTTTCACAAATTGCTACTGTCATTTTGCCAGTTTGTTTCCATTCTAAGCAGAAATGATTTTGTCAGATGTTTTGTCTAAAGTTTTTATTTATCAAGTTTGCAAAAAATAAAAATGCTCTGTTTCTCAAAAGCCAGTGAATGTGGATAGAATAAAACAGTTATTCCACTCAATCTTGTTGTACATGGCTTATAGCCGACTCGGTGCTATGTGCCTCGTCAGCTATCAGCTCATGTACGACTTGATTTCGTGGAATAACTGTTAAATAGTTAATCCCTTAACAACCTTGCTTTTTTATTTCTTAACATTTTAAAAGACAAACAAACAAAAAAAGTGCATCTTATTATTATATAGAGAAACCCCAAAGTCCTCCATCTTGAAGACTTTCTTGTGGTGGAAACTTAGAGTTTTATCTCTGACTGTTCCAAAGTGCTGACACTGGAGACGCCTTCCAACTGCACGTTTTTAATCATTCTTGGAGAATCGAGTGTCTGCAATCTGAGCTGCTGTTTTTATTAGAAATTTAATCATCACTTTCTGATCAATCAGAAATGAGGATTCAACAGTGCTGTGGTGTAATTAACAGTTATTCCATGAAATCAAGTCGTGCATGAGCTGATAGCCGGCGAGGTGCGTAACGACGAGATTGAGTGGAATAACTGTTTTATTCTATCCACATTCACTGGCTTTTGAGAAACAGAGTGTTTTTATTTTTATTTTTTGCAAATTTGATAAATAGAAACTTTATACAAAACGTCCAACAAAATCATTTCCGCTTAGGCGGACTTTTTAAAAACCTATGAATGGCTGCACAAATTGACTTTAGTGTTGATTTTTTTTTTTGAAGAAAGTGCCGTCTTGCTGTCGTGCCGAGGTATAGAATAGCTTTAGACATTTATTTAATTCTTACTTGAACATTTGGGTGATGCAATTTTCAAACTTCTTTGAGTTTTTGAACCAGTACAAAAAAAAAAAAATCAACAAATTTTAATGCTTAAAGATGAAAAATGTAAACAAACCAGGAGAAATTTGTGAAAAATTCTATAATAATAATTCTTGGGGGGAAAAAAAAGATAAATTTTTACCATCAAATACTTTCGTTCCATATTTTGTTGCTTTTTTGTATTTTTTGGGGTTTTGTTTTTGAGTACAGTTTCTATTTTGTCCTTGGTTGATTCAGCAACACGCTCTGCTATTTTGTTTTTCTCTACTCACGATATATGTGCTGATATCCTAGTAGTAGATTAGCCAATCAGAGCATGCAATTGCTCATATCCAGTGAATGTGGATAGAATTGTAAGGATTTATTCTTAATTGTAAGGATTTATTCTTAATTGTAAAGGATTTATTCTGTGACCCTCTGTTCAGCTAGAAACAGTTAAAAATGACCTTCTGTTCAGCTAGACACAGTATTTTTTGTTTAAAAATTCCATTACTGTCGTAAGGACTTATTGCTCTGTTATTGTTATCAAGAATATATTGTGCGTAATATTGATATCTGTCTGAACAGCCTATCAGAACATTCTGCTTATTATTGATGTAGATAATTTGACCTGCCCAGACCAAGGTCTCTTCACTTGCACGTAATCCCCCCCCCCACACACACACACACGCATGCATATAAAATCTCCTGTTTTCTCTTTGCCTTTCGGCGAAGCTGTGAAATAAAGACGGTGAAACTAATTTCGGGGTTCCTGTCTGTTTCACGAATCGCCCCAGAATTCTGGGTGACATGGGGGGACCTATCTTCGAGAGTGTGATCGCTCCGGTTGGGGGGCAAGAGGAAGAGACGGTGGATCTTTGTCCTAACAAGAATAAATAATGATATCTGATGATACGGGGGCGGCACGGTGGTGTAGTGGTTAGCGCTGTCGCCTCACAGCAAGAAGGTCCTGGGTTTGAGCCCCGGGGCCGGCGAGGGCCTTTCTGTGTGGAGTTTGCATGTTCTCCCCGTGTCCGCGTGGGTTTCCTCCGGGTGCTCCGGTTTCCCCTACAGTCCAAAGACATGCAGGTTAGGTTAACTGGTGACTCTAAATTGACCGTAGGTGTGAATATGAGTGTGAATGGTTGTCTGTGTCTATGTGTCAGCCCTGTGATGACCTGGCGACTTGTCCAGGGTGTACCCCGCCTTTCGCCCGTAGTCAGCTGGGATAGGCTCCAGCTTGCCTGCGACCCTGTAGAAGGATAAAGCGGCTAGAGATAATGAGATGAGATCTGATGATACATGGTCCTGCCACTTATGAAAGAGTGTGAGACATATAATTATGCCGCAGGATAACCATAGCATTCAAATTCTTATATACACATAATTATCTAATTGAGTTTTCCAGAAATGTCCATTAATGAGCCATTCACTGAGTCCAGCAGATTCTATGATATAAACCATTTCAAAAAGTAAAAAGAGATGGTGCTGGACCAGTTTAGTTTTTCACACCCTGTACAGTGAGCAAATCCTTAATCAAAACTTTTCTCATACTGTGTTCCAGTCAATAAATCACACCGTAATACATGTTATCCCAACTTTCCTCTTTCACTTCTTGGAAAAGTATCCTGTTTCGGAATATAAGCCCTATACCTCTACCTTTTATTCCTTGACAAATTGATACGAAGCTAGTCAGTGCTAATTAAGGGGACAGAATGGATCGAGTTCACACTTGTTAACCATAGAATTGAACCCTTTGAATAAATAGAGCCCAAATGAATCGCCCATTATGTGATTATGAGCAACATTTTTCTAACAGCGGGACAGAAGACATTAACCATAATAGTATAATCCACAGTCGACATTTGGAAAATCTCAATGAATCTGTCAAAAAGGAGCTCATTAGAGAATTGATACACTCATACTTTATGCGCTAATGCTCTTTTTGGAGAAATTCACCAATTTGTCAGAAAAAAAAATTGCAATCAGAATCATCAATGTGACAAATCAGAGCAGATAAATTGTCTCGGGCCGTACACTAGTAGAGCTTGATAATGGTGTAGGGTGTGGAAATCAATTAATGTGTTGGGCCCTGGTCATAAATTAGAGCACTACCATTGTCAGATGTCTTTATCACAGAGCCACATGGGGAATGAGTGGTCTTTAAATTAAGACTGTACTCGTGTTACCTCAGACGTAAGTGGGCCGTAGAGCCCTTACCCATCGAAGCCTTAGGCATGGCCAAATTCAATCTTTGTAACCCATTTAGCTAAATCTGCAAAGGCATGTTTGCTATCATAAAACATGATCTGTAGACTTTTATTTTGCAAATCCGGCTCGGGTTGGGGCCCACCTTTAAAGTTTGGTTATGTAAAAAAAAAAAGGAAAATAAATTACACCCTCTCTGCGCTGATAAAATATTACTACAAATTAATCCTCTGAGGCCAGCGCCGTGCTCCTGCTCATTACTTTCAAGTGCAGAGGTGTAGCCGCAATTAATGCTGCCTTTCATTATGATATGGATATTTCCCCCTTGTCCTTGGGACACCACATCTTACTATTTGCACAGGCTCTCACGTCCCCCTCCACAGCCCTCCCAGCCCTGATCAGGCAGCTGTTTCATGTAGCTGAGGGTTGGGAAGCTGGAAGGGTCCGTGTCTGGATCTGCGAAATGAAAAGTGCTGGAAAGAAGAGGAGGAGATTTTATTGCATTTCATGTTATCAAAGGTTATTTTTGTTCTCTAATAGAAGCCGATGCTGAATCAGACAGCTGCTCAGCAGGAGGACTCCTCACACAGCCGGCCTCTAAAGAGTCACGTGCTCACAGCGAACATAAAGGCACGTTTGCATCCGAGTGATCCTTTTTATATTTATTTAATAGATTTTTATGCAGATTTTGTTCATGGCTTTTTCAAAGTGGCTCACAAGAACACATGTCCAAAGGTCTTTCTATTGCATGTTCATTTGTCACTTTACTATTGCAAATTATTCAGTCAAGTCAATCGTATTATATAATATTTACATGAGTTTCAGAGCTTAGTACGTCCCCTTTATGACAATGTGCATTCAAGTTGGCACACACTCCACAAAAACCTGATTATCACGTTCATCAGATCAATCCACATCCTTGATTGGAAGGGATCAGACTGAAGGAAAAGCTGACCTACTGTACAAAGAAGTTAACATAAGACATTTGCTTAAATTTAAAGCACAGTATCCCCCGCTACAGCACGGCGGTGTAGTGGTTAGCACTGTCGCCTCACAGCAAGAAGGTTCTGGGTTTGAGCCCAGCGTCCGGCGAGGGACTCTCTGTGTGGAGTTTGCATGTTCTCCCCGTGTCTCTGTGGGTTTCCTCTGGGTGATCCAGTTTCCTCCACAGTCCAAAGACATACAGGTTAGGCTAACTGGTGACTTTAAATTGACCGTAGGTGTGAATGTGAGTGTGAATGGTTGTTTGTCTCTATGGCTACATCCACACAGCAACGAGATTTTTTTTTAAAAATATCGCGTCCACATGGGCAACGGATCAGTAAAATATCAGGTTCATATGGCAACGCAACACTTGCTGAAAACGATGCAATACACATGCCACACCTCTACGTGCGCTGTAAGACGGTCCCATCAGAGACACCAGAACAATAGAAGAAGTAGGCGCATGCGCATAAACCCCTTCTTCTGTAGCATTAGCCACATAAAGTTTTGATTATTAATCAGTAGCGTAAAACGAAAGACGCGGAAAGAGGAATGAATGGGGGTAGATGGAAGCCGGTATGCCAACATTCTGATATCCTCCAGAATTCTTTAATGGTCCGGAATAAATTGAATGCTACACGTTGATGGATTACTTTGTTCTTCTACGCCCTTTTTGAGGAATGTATTGTCGGACTTAAACCAACATCTGAAGAGGTGAGATCGCTCCCTTTTTTTTCCGATTTTTGCTGGCAGGATTGTTTTTCTTTTTGGAAAGCGCACGGGCGGTGCGCGGTTTGGTACTGCTTCCGCAGTGTTTGGACTAAAGACTCTGCCCTAAGGGCTATTCTCTCACTCTCTCTCTCTCTCTCTCTCTCTCTCTCACTTTGCACCATTACACAATAAATATTCACAGTGAAAATATTTTGTAAGCGCGTTTCATGAACCAAGTTATAGGATTTGTTGACAACTCGCATCGAGTTCGTTACACTTCTACCCGGCGTGAAGCACTGACAGTCATGTGGTTGTGACGTCATCGTAAACAAATCCGTTCTACTCATCCAGACGACTTCGCAACAGCGCTGTTGCCAGATTTTTTCACTCTGGAACCCGTTCTCAAAAGATTTCATTTTGGGGCACCCAAAACGCTGGTGCCGTGTGGACGCCAGGCCAAAATGATAAACAATTTTATCAGATTCACCTGAATCCGTTGCCGTGTGGACAGGGCCTATGTGTCAGCCCTGCGATGATCTGGCGACTTGTCCAGGGTGCACCCCGCCTCTCGCCCATAGTCAGCTGGGATAAGTTCCAGCTTGCCTGTGATCCTGTAGAACAGGATAAGCAGCTACAGATAATGGATGGATGGATCTCCTGCTACAATATATCACAAAAAAATTGCAATATGTGCATTACTGTCCTATAACAAAACCTTTTGCCAAGTTTCATGAAATTCCTCCAAAAATTGTGAGGGGGAGTTGATTTCAGAAGGGGAGAACCCTTTCTGGGATGGACAGAGGGATGGATGGACAGACGGACAGACTTCGCCACGACATAATTCCCCTTCAGGGCTTTCAGCCATCAAAAGAAAAAAGCCAACGCCCAACAACTGTTGTCTATTCAAGATATGGAAAATTCACATTCTTATATTTATTTGTCAAAACTTTCAGTTTATTTACAGTTTTAAATAAAAAAACCTATTCTCTCTATATGTGAACAGACAGTTATTGAATAATTAAACATGCAGATATAATGTTTAATAAATTAAAATCACAAAATAGCTTAATACATGCAATAAATGAGGTTGGTGTTATTTCCTACACATCCATTAAAAAAAAAAAGTGTGACCATTAGGGTGATGTCTATTGTACCTGTTTTACAAGAAAATATTGGGAATTGTTATACATACAGGACACTTTTTCATCGGAATAAAAGCATGTGTTCTATTCCCTTCTCACGGGTTTCATTCATTTGGTTTGATAGCATGCAATATTGTTACCATATCACTTATCCTACTTGTATTACGTCACTCTACCCAATGGAGAATGAGTGTTGAATATGGTTTACGATATTGCATGGTTGTCCAGACAACGTGACGTCACACATCGGCGCTGATGTGAAGATCCACTGAGAAAGTTTTCTGCTGCACATGAACACAAGCAATTTTTTGTTCGGTGGGAAAGAGAAAGACGTGTTGAATATCCAAAAGGCAACCAAAACTTCATTAGATATTCTTCATGCATATTTACAAGCAAAAACAAAACAAAACATACCAACAGACAAAAAAAAACTGCAAAAGAGAGTGTGTAGTAATAATAATAATACTTATAATAATAATAATAATAATAATAATAATGGTGGTGTAGTGGTTAGCGCTGTCGCCTCACAGCAAGAAGGTCCGGGTTCGAGCCCCGTGGCCGGCGAGGGCCTTTCTGTGCAGAGTTTGCATGTTGTCCGTGTGGGTTTCCTCCGGGTGCTCCGGTTTCCCCCACAGTCAAAAGACATGCAGGTTAGGTTAACTGGTGACTCTAAATTGACCGTAGGTGTGAATGTGAGTGTGAATGGTTGTCTGTGTCTATGTGTCAGCCCTGTGATGACCTGGCGACTTGTCCAGGGTGTACCCCGCCTTTCGTCCGTAGTCAGCTGGGATAGGCTCCAGCTTGCCTGCGACCCTGTAGAACAGGATAAAGCGGCTAGAGATAATGAATAATAATAAGAATAATATTGGCTAGCTTTTTTTCACTGTATATCTAATGTATTCCATTCAGCTAGTATGATATTGAACGAGTCAAAGCTGAGTTCAGTATCATGCTAACTGAATGGAATATATCTGATATATCATGAAAAAAAGCCAGCCAATATTATTTAAATATTTAACAACCACAAAGACAGTATTTGTATTTCAAATAATTTTAGACCAACACTATGTTGTTGTTGTTTTTTTTTCTTTCCTCCAAAAGAAGTAGCCTTAAAGTGCATATCCTGGACCAAACTCTTTTTTTTTTTAATATGAAAGAATGTCCCTTTACACACTCACCCAGAAGGGTAATTTTGCACAAGGCCATCTGTCTACAGCAGAAAAAAATAAAATAACAAAACGCGTCTGGAAAAATCCCAAGGGAGTCTGGAGCCAGATTCGTGACGTTACCTGCAGAAGCGCCAGCGGGCTGCGCAAGCTTTGCACGGTTTCAGTGCACAGCCTGTGTAGACCAAGCGCTCCCATTTCTCTCTCGTTGTCCGGTCTTTTGGGAAACGATGAGTACTAATCCCATCATGATTGGTGTTGCTACACCCTCCTACGATACATCTGTTAACCATTTTAATAATTACATGATAACATTGAAGAAACTTGCAGAAAACCACCAGGTCGTTTTCTCATAAACAAACCAGCGCTGACGTAGGATTCAGAGGGAGGCGTCCCGCACGCGACGTCATGAAAATCAATGTTTGCCGGGAAATCCAAATGCCAAGTTTTTTCAGAGGCGGACCAATTCACCTCAAATGGCTTCATTTCAACTGAATTTTTCTGGTATTGTGCAAGGTAAAAAAAAAAAAAAAATGCACAAAATGCAGAATGTGACAGATATTTGACCAAAGTTTAATATAAAATAGGAGAATTACATTGATCTTGCTCCTGAATTTACCCATGATATGCACTTTAAGGGTCTTAAACCAATGACCAGCAATAATCTAAGGCAAATATAACAAAGCATGAAAAGGTCATACTGTATTAACTCAAAATATACACTAAACATTGAAGAGTAAATATATAATAAATAAAAAATGTATGAGTTTTCTTTTTGTTGTCAAAGTAAAGAAAAAAACTTATGATGTTGATCGAGGCATACTCAGGGATTGCTTTATTTTCAGTGTGAACAAAACAAATCTCCAGACATAAAAAAGCAATTAATTGAATGAATTAAAAATATATAAAATCCTATATAGCACATTTGTCTGCTGTATGCTCATTTAAATGTGTGAGTGTGTCAAAAAAGTGCTTGTGAAATGGCACTGTGCGTGTGTGTGTGTGTGTGTGTGTGTGTGTGTGTGTGTGTGTGTGTGTGTATTGGGGAACCAGTCGAATGTCAGATTCTCGCTGGGTGTTCACCCACTTCCTGCCCCATCTCCTACATGAGCGTGAAGTCTTGTGTGTGTGTGTGTGTGTGTGTGTGTGTGTGTGTGTGTGTGTGTGTGTGAGAGAGAGGTGAGAAAATAAAGAAGGCAAAAAAAAAGGATCTGCATAAGTGAGAGAGTGAGTGACAGGAGGGGTCGGCCCCTCTCTGTTTAATGACAGTGCCAGTTACACATGCTGAATTGTTTAAATACGACTCGCCAGTTTCAACAATCATCATCTTCCTTGCTTTCACCCTTCATACCCAGCAGCCTGCAAACTGACACATAATTACACACTTACTGATAGTATCGCCGTGCCGATAATTAAAAGTGCCACTGGAGGATTGCTATTGCTAGTCTACAGCTGTGATGCTGTCAGGAGGTGGAACCTCAATTCAGCGCCGTTTTAGCGGCACTCTCTCTCCACCTCGCTTCGCCTCGCCTCGCCTCTGCCCACAGCCTCCCTGCCGGCGCCATAATGGAAAGGTCCCGGCTCGGAGCTCGTGGTGTCTCGCACAAACTAGGAAAATCTATTAACAATCCAATAAGTGATACACAAACAGCATCACCTGAGGGGTTAAACAGCGTGAGCCGGGCCCTGTGTGTCCCTCCATCCACGGATCAATCCGACTCTCCATTACAGGGCCACTCACCGATCCGATTTAGTGAGGTGTCACTTTTTGAGAAAGGCAATTTTAGCACCATTAGGCGTGCGGCCACCCACATGAGCGTAGAACAAAAAAGGGAAAGATGGGGCACATATGTACACCTTAAAAAGAGAGAGAGAGAGAGAGAGAGAGAGAGAGAGAGAGAACACACTTGGAGCTTAGACCACTTTATATTAGACATCTCATACAGAGGATGGGTTTGAAAGCTGACGGCTGAACAAGCCTATGAAGAGGCAACCACTTGTAGAAACTCTGAAAGAAAAAGAAAGAAAGAAAGAAAGAAAGAAAGAAAGAAAGAAAGAAAGAAAGAAAGAAAGAATGGTTTGAAAGCTGATGGCTGAATGTGGGCTAAGAAGAGTTAGCCATTTGTAGAAACTCCGACAGACTCAAAGAAAGAAAGAAAGAAAGAAAGAAAGAAAGAAAGAAAGAAAGAAAGAAAGAAAGGATGGTTTGAAAGATGAAGGCTGAACACAGCCTATGAAGAGTCAACCACTTGTAGAGACTCTGACAGACTCAAAGAAAGAAAGAAAGAAAGAAAGAAAGAAAGAAAGAAAGAAAGAAAGAAAGAAAGAAAGAAAGAAAGAAAGGATGGATGGTTTGAAAGCTGATGGCTGAATGTGGGCTAAGAAGAGTTAGCCATTTGTAGAAACTCCGACAGACTCAAAGAAAGAAAGAAAGAAAGAAAGAAAGAAAGAAAGAAAGAAAGAAAGAAAGAATGGTTTGAAAGATGAAGGCTGAACACAGCCTATGAAGAGTCAACCACTTGTAGAGACTCTGACAGACTCAAAGAAAGAAAGAATGAATGAAAAAAGAAAGAAAGAAAGAAAGAAAGAAAGAAAGAAAGAAAGAATGGTTTGAAAGATGAAGGCTGAATATGGCCAATGAAGAGGCAACCACTTGTAGAGACTCTGACAGACTCAACAAAAGAAAGAATGATTGAATGAATTAATGAAAGAAAGAAAGAAAGAAAGAAAGAAAGAAAGAAAGAAAGAATTAATGAATTAAAGAAAGAAAGAAAGAAAGAAAGAAAGAAAGAAAGAAAGAAAGAAAGAAAGGAAGGATGTTTGAAAGATGAAGGCTGAATATGGCTGATGAAGAGGCAGCCACTTGTAGAGACTCTGACAGACTCAAAGAAAGAAAGAAAGAAAGAAAGAAAGAATGGTTTGAAAGATGAAGGCTGAATATGGCTGATGAAGAGGCAGCCACTTGTAGAGACTCTGATAGACTCAAAGAAAGAAAGAAAGAAAGAAAGAAAGAAAGAAAGAAAGAAAGAAAGAAAGAAAGAAAGAAAGAAAGAATGGTTTGAAAGCTGATGGCTGAATGTGGCCTATGAAGAAGCAGCTGTTTGGAGAGATCCTGACAGACTCAAAGAAAGAAAGAAAAAAAAGAAAGATGGCCCTTCAGCCAAAAAAGGGAACGTTTCAATCCAAAAGTGATTTCCAAGTCATTTCACACATGATGACATACGTACGATTTCTACAGTAGCTTGCACATTGATTCTTTATTTTATTTCATTTTATTTTTTTATTTTTTTATTTTTTTTGCTTTCGGTGCCAATCTCCTTTATCTTTCTTTCTCATTTGCTGCATCCAATATTGAGAGAGAGAGAGAGAGAGAGAGAGAGAGAGAGAGAGAGAGAGAGCTCTTCTGCGCTGTAACTGAATGGAACGAGCAGCCGACTGTAGGAACGTAATATCTTGTTTTATCCTGGCTTTGTGCTGATTTCATAATTGCCTCCCACTGAAAGTGAGTCCCCGGGGGCCGGTGGATCGATAAAACGACAACACAAAAAAGTATTACAGAAACTACCTTCATGTTTTATCAAAGCCTCAGTCAAACATAATGGGGAAAAATGCTATGAAAAAAATGTGAATATCAATGTTGGCTGTTTCTTTCAGAGTCGAGAAGACGTTACAAAACATGTAATTAAACATAAATGAATTAAAGCATGTGAGAGCGCTTCGAACATGAATCCTGAGTTAAAGAAGGGTTTGGTGTCGTGATCCACTTGTGCCTGGTGAAGGTCAGAACAGAGGAAGAACAGCCACCTAAGACGACTTCTCTCCCTGTGCTTTCCCTTTTCATCTCCATACGAACGGCCGTCCTGCTGTGAAAACAAATCACACTCACTCTTCCTTGCATTTTTCTTTGCACATTCATTGACGCTGTGGCACTGATAATCAGGAAGGGTTGCGCACAGCTCAGCTCTCTCACCCTACCTGCCTGAAAAGGTCCCTTTTATCAACAATCTGCTCATTTTCCCTTTTCTCTGATCCAAACCCAATGACCTTTCACGCTGTCCGGCTGCAGAAAGTACCACATGGCCCTCATACACATGCCCTCATTACACTCCTGTCACATCCCGGATCCTTATTGTAAAAAAACACATCCCTCACCTTTGATTCTGTCACCCTGTTGTCCATGTGTTTGTATATTCCAGGAAAAAAAAAGGGAGAAGAAAGGAGTAAGTCGATGTGAAATATGTATGAGTGCTCTGTCCCGGTGCTAGGAATATCATGGAAGACATAAAGCCACACATATGGCAACATTTAATTCATGTCATGTCTGCCAGGTAGGCCAAGTGTCACTCATACACAAATAACATAGGTCATGACACCAAAGTGGCGCATATGAAAGCATTCCCTGAGGATTCCTGGCTGTCTAATGACTTTTTAATATCCCTCCGTGTTATAGACTGGGGTCTTTGTCACATATCCAAGTTATGAATGCTTCCATTTGCCTCCAATTACATGGCAATAAAAACTAAAGCAATTAATTGCACATCAAAATACTGTAACTGCATAAACGTCAGGGAGGCATGTAGTGCTCATAAACATGTAACCCTACTGTTCTGCTCACTACTTAAAAATGAACCCAAAAAAGAAAAAAAAGGTAATAAAAATTAAATAAAATGAATGTCTCATTGATCCGGGTATTAAAACATACATGTTTTATTGCTTTCATAATAATAATAATAATAATAATAATAATAATAATAATAATTTAATTTAATTTAATTATTTATTTAATTTATAAAATAATTAAATTTTAGATATTATTAAATCATTTTTATTAAATTTTAAAATGCAATAATTATATCATATATTAATAGATCAGTAGAATATTAATACATTATATCAATAAATATTAATTAATTAATATATTTCTAACATTTTGATACAACCCCGATTCCAAAAAAGTTGGGACAAAGTACAAATTGTAAATAAAAATGGAATGCAATAATTTACGAATCTCAGAAACTGATATTGTATTCACAATAGAACATAGACAACATATCAAATGTCGAAAGTGAGACATTTTGAAATTTTATGCCAAATATTGGCTCATTTGAAATTTCATGACAGCAACACATCTCAAAAAAGTTGGGACAGGGGCAATAAGAGGCTGGAAAAGTTAAAGGTACAAAAAAGGAACAGCTGGAGGACCAAATTGCAACTCATTAGGTCAATTGGCAATAGGTCATTAACATGACTGGGTATAAAAAGAGCATCTTGGAGTGGCAGCGGCTCTCAGAAGTAAAGATGGGAAGAGGATCACTAATCCCCCTAATTCTGCGCCGACAAATAGTGGAGCAATATCAGAAAGGAGTTCGACAGTGTAAAATTGCAAAGAGTTTGAACATATCATCATCTACAGTGCATAATATCATCAAAAGATTCAGAGAATCTGGAAGAATCTCTGTGCGTAAGGGTCAAGGCCGGAAAACCATACTGGGTGCCCGTGATCTTCGGGCCCTTAGATGGCACTGCATCACATACAGACATGCTTCTGTATTGGAAATCACAAAATGGGCTCAGGAATATTTCCAGAGAACATTATCTGTGAACACAATTCACCGTGCCATCCGCCGTCGCCAGCTAAAACTCTATAGTTCAAAGAAGAAGCCGTATCTAAACATGATCCGGAAGCGCAGACGTCTTCTCTGGGCCAAGGCTCATTTAAAATGGACTGTGGCAAAGTGGAAAACTGTTCTGTGGTCAGACGAATCAAAATTTGAAGTTCTTTATGGAAATCAGGGACGCCGTGTCATTCGGACTAAAGAGGAGAAGGATGACCCAAGTTGTTATCAGCGCTCAGTTCAGAAGCCTGCATCTCTGATGGTATGGGGTTGCATTAGTGCGTGTGGCATGGGCAGCTTACACATCTGGAAAGACACCATCAATGCTGAAAGGTATATCCAGGTTATAGAGCAACATATGCTCCCATCCAGGCGACATCTCTTTCAGGGAAGACCTTGCATTTTCCAACATGACAATGCCAAACCACATACTGCATCAATTACAGCATCATGGCTGTGTAGAAGAAGGGTCCGGGTACTGAACTGGCCAGCCTGCAGTCCAGATCTTTCACCCATAGAAAACATTTGGTGCATCATAAAATGGAAGATACGACAAAAAAGACCTAAGACAGTTGAGCAACGAGAATCCTACATTAGACAAGAATGGGTTAACATTCCTATCCCTAAACTTGAGCAACTTGTCTCCTCAGTCCCCAGACGTTTACAGACTGTTGAAAAGGGAAAAGGGGATGTCTCACAGTGGTAAACATGGCCTTGTCCCAACTTTTTTGAGATGTGTTGTTGTCATGAAATTTAAAATCACCTAATTTTTCTCTTTAAATGATACATTTTCTCAGTTTAAACATTTGATATGTCATCTATGTTCTATTCTGAATAAAATATGGAATTTTGAAACTTCCACATCATTGCATTCTGTTTTTATTTACAATTTGTACTTTGTCCCAACTTTTTAGGAATTGGGGTTGTATATAAATAACATTAAAAATAAATTTATTTAATTTGACAAAGTAATAATAATAATAATAATCTCATCTCATCTCATTATCTCTAGCCGCTTTATCCTGTTCTACAGGGTCGCAGGCAAGCTGGAGCCTATCCCAGCTGACTACGGGCGAAAGGCGGGGTACACCCTGGACAAGTCGCCAGGTCATCACAGGGCTGACACATAGACACAGACAACCATTCACACTCACATTCACACCTACGGTCAATTTAGAGTCACCAGTTAACCTAACCTGCATGTCTTTTGACTGTGGGGGAAACCGGAGCACCCGGAGGAAACCCACGCGGACACGGGGAGAACATGCAAACTCTGCACAGAAAGGCCCTCGCCGGCCGCTGGGTTTGAACCCGGCCCTTCTTGCTGTGAGGCGACAGCGCTAACCACTACACCACCGTGCCGCCCAATAATAATAATAATAATAATTATTATTATTATTATTATTACTGTTTTGTTTTGTTGTTGATGCTATTAGTTAGTTAGTTAGTTAGTTAGTTAGTTAGTTAGTTAGTTAGTTAATTTTACATTTGAAAGTTTGTCATGTTTTTGCAATGCTCATTTAAAATAAAGCTGGTGTCATGATGTCAACATTTTTAATTCCACTGTACTATTCTTATTAATTTACTGTAGTTTTCTTATTTTATGGTGTGCGTGTGTGTGTGTGTGTGTGTGTTGGCTGTTCCTTGTTTCTGGTGGTCCTGCTGCCTTTGGGTAATCCCATCCAAACCATTCAACCTTCCTCCTTCTCCTTCGCCCAGATGCATGCTGGGTAACAATGATAAAGTAAACAGTCTGGCTGCTAAACATGTCTTGGCATCGAGTCCGGTTCTTATTAGAGAAGCAGAGCGAAGGCCCATTGAGTGCCCAGCGAGTGCCCACTGAGGCCCGCAGGCCTTTCACTTGCGGGTTAGTGCCTCATTTTCCGCTGACGGCTCTTTAGGGCAACTCTTTAGGGTGGGCACTGATGGCTCCTGGAGGGGGCGTGGAGTGGACAGGTGCCTACGGCCGAGAGGGCGCGTCTCTGCAGCTGCTACCATCTGGCACGTCATTCAGGCAGGTTGGCAGCGCCCCTTGTGTCCTGCCGTTCATGGAGGAAGCATGTCAAGGGCAGCCTTGGTACAAGCTTACTCACAGGGCAGCGCCAACCCCCCTCGGGAGGGCATCATGCCTGGGGTAGAGGGTAATTTAGCTTCCACACCCACCACCCGTGCCACCTCCATGGGACTGGCAACAATAAGGGCAGCCGGTGCCAAGAATGGGCTGCATCACCCTGCTTTTCTGTTTGTATGTGTGTGTGTGTGTGTGTGTGTGTGTGTGTGTGTGTGTGTGTGTGTGTAGGGAAAGATAAACTATTCATTAAGATCTGGGTAGCTGAATTCATGTTCCAATGTAGCAGAAATAAACAAAAAAAAGGCTTAATTACTTCTGGCCTTCTGTTATGTGTGGAACTTATGGTGTTCCCTATGGTCATTGCATTTTATTGCAGGGTATTTAGAGGTTCTTCAAGGGTTCATTGGCTAGTTATGGGTTCTTAGTTCCCTTTCTGATAGGAAAGCACAATGATTTACTGTTTCTAATTTACCAATGCTGCTGGATCCCTCCACATGGACAGCTCTTTAATAGGTAAATAAGTCTGTTTTAATGAGTCCTATAGCAAACTATAACATATGAACAAATGTGTAATCAATCTAAAACATACGCTTTTTCACATTGTAATGTACAATTATAAGTAAGACACAAGTGTGTAAACTATCTAATATATAATTTGATATCAAAGACCATAGTGGGTATCAGAGCACGCGTTATCAACATTAAACAAACATGATCCATTCTAGAAAAATGAGGGGGAAAAAAATCAGGAGTCAGAAAACTGGAACTCATGATGTAATGGAAACAGTGCTACATGATACACAGTCAACTATTATTCAACTATCTGGCAAAGTAAAGTTTATTCAAGTGAGTGAAAACACTGGTTTTCATTGGAGTACAGCCTTTTTGATTTTCAAGAATAATTGCCAAATATCAAGAGTAACTTAACATAAAAATGTTGGGAGAGGGAAATGCTTACCACAGGGTTACATCACCTCTACTTTTAATAACACTGCACTGAGGAGACCAATTGCTGTAGGTTTGAAAGTGAAATGTTGTCCTGTTCTTGCTTGTATTTAATTTCAGTTGCTCAGCATTTTATTTATTTATTTAAGCAAGCATTTGGACCATGAGCAGTATTGTTCATTTAGGGAGCTCATGTGAACAGTTTGGTGTCTCCTTTGTCATATTTTGTGCTTTATAATGTGCCAAATGTTTTCAAAGGGAGACAGTTCTGGACTTCAGGCAGGCCAGTTTAGCACCTGGACTCTTTTATTATGGAGCCATGCATATGCAATACATGCAAAATGCAGTTTGACATTGTTTTACTGAAATAAGCAAGGCCTTCCCTGACCTGTATATACAATTCAGCATGAATGATTCCTTGCCAGATGTACAAGTTACCCATGTCATGTGCACTAATGCATCCTCATACTGTACCATCACAGATGCTGACTTTTGAACTGTGCACTGATAACGAGCCAGATGGTTCCTCTCCTCTTTAGCCTGGAGGATATGGCATCTATGTTTCCACAAATTATTTCAAATTTTGATTTGTCAGACCTTGGGACAGTTTTCCATTTCACCTCAGTCCATTGTAAAAGAGCTCAGGCCCAGAGAAAGTGGTGAAGTTTGTGGGTATTGTATATATTTGGTTTTAACTTGCATTTGTTTATGCAGTAATGAACTGTTTTCACAGACGATGGCTTTTGAAAGTGTTCCTGAGCCCATACAGTGATTTCCATGACAGAATCATGCCTGTTTTTAATGCAGTGCCTCCTGAGGGCCTGAAGATCATGGTCATTCACTGTTGGACTTTGGCCTTGTCCCTTGCGTACAGAGATTTCTTCAGAATTTCTGAGTCCTTTAAATATACTATGTACTGTGGACCATGTGATCCCCAAATTCGTTGCATTTTTACAGTGAGGAATGTTATTCTTAAATTTTTTTGCACTGTTTGTCCATGCAGACTTTGACAGAGTGATGAACCCCTCCTCATCTTTACGTCTGAGAGAATCAGCTTCTATGGGATGCTCTTTTTATACCCAATCATGTTACTGACCTGTTGAAAATTAACATAATAATAATAATAATAATAATAATAATAATAATAATCTCATCTCATTATCTCTAGCCGCTTTATCCTGTTCGACAGGGTCGCAGGCAAGCTGGAGCCTATCCCAGCTGACTACGGGCGAAAGGCGGGGTACACCCTGGACAAGTCGCCAGGTCATCACAGGGCTGACACATAGACACAGACAACCATTCACACTCACATTCACACCTACGGTCAATTTAGAGTCACCAGTTAACCTAACCTGCATGTCTTTGGACTGTGGGGGAAACCGGAGCACCCGGAGGAAACCCACACGGACACGGGGAGAACATGCAAACTCCACACAGAAAGGCCCTCGCCGGCCACGGGGCTCGAACCCGGACCTTCTTGCTGTGAGGCGACAGTGCTAACCACTACACCACCGTGCCACCCAATAATAATAATAATAATAATAATAATAATTATTATTATTATTATGTTACACAACTTTTGCAGTCTTTTGTTGCCCCTTTCCCAAATTTTGAAATATGATGCTGGCATTAAAGTCAAAATGATCATAAAGATAAAACAAACAAACAAACAAACAAACAAACAAACAATGTCTTAGTTTCAATATCTGATATGTTGTCTTTGTACTATTTTCAATGAAATATAGAGTTTCCATGGTTTGCAAAGCATCACATTCTTTCTCTATTTATATTTTACACAGTGACCCAATTTTCTTTTCTTTTTGGAAAAGGGGTTTTGGATAGAAGGTAGACACTTGCGATTTTCAACTGAATACAAAAACAGATATGAATATTTTGAGCACTAAGCATATACACTACCGTTCAAAAGTTTGGGGTCACTTTGAAATTTCCTTATTTTTGAAAGAAAAGCACTGTTTTTTTTCAATGAAGATCACTTTAAACTAATCAGAAATCCACTCTATACATTGCTAATGTGCTAAATGACTATTCTAGCTGCAAATGTCTGGTTTTTGGTGCAATATCTCCATAGGTGTATAGAGGCCCATTTCCAGCAACTCTCACTCCAGTGTTCTAATGGTACAATGTGTTTGCTCATTGCCTCAGAAGGCTAATGGATGATTAGAAAACCCTTGTACAATCATGTTAGCACAGCTGAAAACAGTTTAGCTCTTTAGAGAAGCTATAAAACTGACCTTCCTTTGAGCAGATTGAGTTTCTGGAGCATCACATTTGTGGGGTCGATTAAATGCTCAAAATGGCCAGAAAAATGTCTTGACTATATTTGCTATTCATTTTACAACTTATGGTGGTAAATAAAAGTGTGACTTTTCATGGAAATCACAAAATTGTCTGGGTGACCCCAAACTTTTGAACGGTAGTGTACAGATACACTCATAGATTGTGTTATACCCCTAACGCACATAAGTCACTTCAAGAGACAAAAAAAATGAATGACAAAATATGGGGTTGTGTGAACACTTAAGTGGGTTCCCCACAGGGGCAAGCATAAGAATCCTAATACAAGTTTCAAAATGTAAGTCTTATACAGTAATGTATACAGCCATTATATTCCTAAAGACACAAAATTCACATCATTCATGCATTTATTTTTGAACATCGTCCCTATGTATATCACTGAACACCGCACTTACCGTACCTGCCCAATTCTTTTCACCTCACCATCCATCATTTATATTCATAACCGCTTTGCAGGAGAGCAACAGAAACAATACTGGCCATCTCTCTGGCACGAAACATCCAGACATCCAGTGTCACTTATGACAGTTTTGATAGACACTTACTATATCAGAGAAATATCTCTGAGCACTTCCTCCATTTAAACTTCTATTGCAACGATTGCTCCAGCCTAATACAGTGCAGCATCAAGTACTCAGGCATGAGCGAGCGAGAGAGAGAAGAACAGGGAAAAAAAAGCTTTAATTGAAGGCCGTGATGTTTGACGAGTGTCATTTCTTCCCTTGGAATGATAGATGGTTGTACCTTGAAGCACAGTCCCCTGCTATTATATCAGAATTGCATTAACCAACAGTTCTGGTTTAATTGTACTCTGTCACAGTCCTGTTTCTCTGAATAACATGACAACACATTCATGAAAATTACTTTCTAACAATCTACAATAACTTATAATACAATACACTATTAGTAATAGACATGAAAAAATAATTAGCTATTCAGATTTTATACAATTTTCAAATGTTTAGAAATGATAGTTTCATTTCATGTGGACATGTATTTTTAGAAAAGTTTTAACACCCTGACTCATTCAGAGGTTTTTCTGTACTGTGATTATTATCTACATTGTAGAACAATACTGAAGACATCAAAACTATGAAATAACATCTGGAACAGATATGGAATTATGTGGTTAAAAAAAATAGATGTTTCATATTTTAGATTTTTCAAAGTAACCAGAGTTTACCTTGATGACACTTTCCACACTATTGGCATTATCTTAACCAGCTTCAGGTTGCACGGTGGTGTAGTGGTTAGCACTGTCGCCTCACAGCAAGAAGGTTCTGGGTTTGAGCCCAGCGTCCGATGAGGGCCTTTCTGTGTGGAGTTTGCATGTTCTCCCCGTGTCTGCATGGGTTTCCTCCGGTTTCCTCCACAGTCCAAAGACATGCAGGTTAGGCTAATTGGTGGCTCTAAATTGACCGTAGGTGTGATTGTGAGTGTGAATGGTTGTGTGTTTCAGCCCTGTGATGATCTGATGACTTGTCCAGGGTGTACCCCGCCTCTCACCCATAGTCAGCTGGGATAGGCTCCAGGATAAGGATAGGCGGTTACGGATAATGGATGGATGGATTAACCAGCTTCATGAGGTACTCACCTGGAATGCTTTTCAGTTAACAGGTGTGCCTCATCAAAAGTTAATAAGTGCAATTTCTTGCCTTCTTAATGTGTTTGAGAGTAAATAGTAAATAATAAAAATACAGTAAATAGCCCTATTCAACACCACAACTGTATTAATCCATATTATGTCAAGAACTGCTCAACTAAGTAAAGAGAAACGACATCCATCATTACTTTCAGACTTGAAGTGCCTTTTAATTCATAAAAATAAAGAAAAAACATTGAATTAGAAGGTGTGTCCAAACTTTTGACTGCTTCTGTATATATTTTCCAAGGAACAGTGAAAAGCATATACAGTATTTCTAATAAAAATGTGTGTATATATATATATATATATACACTGAATAGTTGTGTGTCTCTATGTGTCAGCCCTGTGATGACCTGGCGACTTGTCCAGGGTGTACCCTGCCTCTCACCCACAGTCAGCTGGGATAGGCTCCAGCTTGCCTGCCGCCCTGTAGAACAGGATAAGTGGCTACAGATAATGGATGGATGGATGGATGGATGGATGGATAGATATACACACACAAGTTAAGTATTTAGATAATGTATTGCACTTTAAATGTCTGTTAATTGATAAATGTTTTTTATTCTATCCACATTCACTGGATATGAGCAATTGCCCGCTCTGATTGGCTACTCTACTACTAGGCTATCAGCTCATATACCATTAGAGAAAAACAAAATGGTGGAGTGTGTTGCTGAACCAACCAAGGATGAAATAAAAACTCTCCTCGAAAACAAAACTCCAAAAACTACAAAAAAGCAACAAAATATGGAATGAAAGTATTTGATGGTAAGAACATATCTTTCATTTAATTTTTCAAGAACTATTATTATTATTATTATTATTATTATTATTATTATTATTATTATTATTGCATTTCTCACAAATTGCTGCTGTCATTTCACTGGTTTGTTTAGATTCTAAGCGGAAATTATTTTGTTGGAAGTTTTGTATAAAGTTTTTATTTATCGAATGTGCAAAAAATAAAAATTCTGTTTCTCAAAATCCAGTGAATGTGGATAGAATTAAACAGTTATTCCACTCAATCTCATCATACATGGCTTATAGCCGACTTGGTGCTATGCACCTTGTCGGCTATCAGCTCATGTACGACTTGATTTTGTGGAATAACTGTTAAATAAACTATCGTTATACTGTATGGACGGAGCAAAACATCTACATCTTAATAAATGTCATCAATTTTGGTAACACTGCTATTTTCAAAATTTGAAAAGTCTCTGTGTTCTCAGAAGCCTAAAGTATTTACAGCTTCAAAACTACATTTTGAAACTACCTGTCTTATATCACATAAACACCAAAAATCATTGTTTTAATTACAAATTTGTGCAACTAATATTGCATTAACTTTGCAGGAACTTGAGATGAAATTGACACATGCCTCACAATCCTGATTGTGTTTGCAGAGAAGAAAAGTCTCATGAACCCTGTGTCTGATCACATGTCATGAAGAACATAAACACCCTGGACAATTCGCCAGGTCATCACAGGGCTGACACATAGAGACACACAACCATTCACATTCACACCTACGGTCAATTTAGAGCCACCAATTAGCCTAACCTGCATGTCAGGGAAACCGGAGCACCCAGAAGAAACCCATACAGACACGGGGAGAACATGCAAACTCCACACAGAAAGGCCCCCGTCGACCACTGGTCTCGAACCCGGAACCTTCTTGCTGTGAGGCAACAGTGCTAACCACTACACCACTGTGCCACCCTGAATCAAAAACAAAATATTGCAAATAAAATCTGCTCAATAAGAGTGACTTCAACCACCCTAAAAGGCATTTTCTCCCCATCCCCCCATTTTCTCCCAAATGTGGTTATCTGCTAATTCCCAATCCTTAGCCAGCTCTCCCCATCATACAACAGCTACCAAAGGGGATAAATATTTAGAACCACTTACTCCAAGACACATAACACCAACCAACTGCATCTTTTAGAGCTGTTGCTCATGCTGCTCCAGACATTCAGAGGAAAGTCCTATCTTCCCTCTTATACATATAGTACATTGTATGTATAAGAGGACAGATAGCACATACAATCCTTTCTGAGGCATTTTCTGTTGTTCCACTCTGGATCCCCATAGACAAGACCAATTTTAAAAAGTGGATTACGCAGTGGACAATATAGCCTAGGTCACAACCGGACGTACGATTTTTTGGCCGTGCAATTTTTGGCGTTTCCCAAATCGCTGCGTTTTTTTTGTTCGTGGAGAAAGACGCACGTTGGCCGTAAGTTTGTCTTGCAACCAGAAAAAAACCTAAGCGCCCATAGAGTTTGTTTGACATGACAAAGAACATCTGCGGCCGGTCTGCGGCCAGTCTATGGCTCGAAAATCAGCACGTCACGCGTGCACCCTCCGTGCGTTTCACGCGCGCCATCCGTGTGTTTCTTGCGTTTTTTGCACGTAGACCGGCCGTAGGAGCACGTACGGCCGGTTGTGACCTAGGCTTATGTACTGACTACACTCACCCTTACTGTGACAACTGAACTGGATGACAATGAGGAAAAGAAAAAAAAAAGAAAGCCAAATCATGGTGCCCTATTTATTTATTTATTTATTTATTTACCAAGACACCCATATCATTCCAAAATTTTTGATCACTGTGGTTAAAATTCATGATTTTTTTTCTTTGTTGAACTGATGATGGCATAGAGATCAGACTAGAAGGTTTTGGGTTCGAGCCCACTGGCCATGACTGTGGGGGCCTTTCTGCGTGGAGTTTGCATGTTCTCCCCGTCTCTGCGTGGGTTTCCTCCAGGTGCTCCGGTTTCCCCCACAGTCCAAAGATATGTGGTTAGGTTAACATGGGGCAGCCATGGCCTGAAGGTTCAGCTGAAGTGCCCTTGAGCAAGGCACCTAACCCCTAACTGCTTCCCGGGTGCTGTAGCATAGCTGCCCACTGCTCTGGGTATGTGTGTGTGCTCATTGCTCACTTGTGTGTTCACTGCTTCAGATGGGTTAAATGCAGAGGAAGAATTTCACTGTGCTTAAGTCTGTGCTTGAGTGTACGTGTGATATATATATATATATATATATATATATATATATATATATATATATATATATATATCGTCTCGTCTTCTTCCGCTTATCCAGGACCGGGTCACGGAGGCAGCAGTCTAAGCATGGAAGCCCAAACTTCCCTTTCCCCAGACACCTCGGCCAGCTCCTCGGGAAGAACACCGAGGCGTTCCCAGGCCAGCCGAGAGACATAGTCCCTCCAGCGTGTCCTGGGTCTTCCCCGGGGCCTCCTCCCGGGGGGACATGCCTGGAACACCTCCCCAGGGAGGCGTCCAGGAGGCATCCGAAAAAGATGCCCGAGCCACCTCAGCTGGTTCCTCTCGATGTGGAGGAGCAGCGGCTCTACTCCGAGCTCCTCCCGAGTGACTGTGCTTCTCACCCTATCTCTAAGGGAGCGCCCAGCCACCCTGCGAAGGAAACTCATTTCAGCCGCTTGTATCCGCGATCTTGTTCTTTCTGTCATTACCCAAAGCTCATGACCATAGGTGAGAGTCGGAACGTAGATCGACCGGTAAATTGAGAGCTTCGCCTTTTGGCTCAGCTCCTTCTTCACCACGACGGACCGGTAAAGCGACCGCATCACTGCGGGGGCTGCACCGATCCGCCTGTCGATCTCACGCTCCATCCTTCCCTCACTCGTGAACAAGATCCTGAGATACTTAAACTCCTCCACTTGAGGCAGGACTTCTCCACCAACCTGGAGAGGGCAAGCCACCCTTTTCCGGTCGAGAACCATGGCCTCGGACTTGGAGGTGCTGATTCTCATCCCAGCCACTTCACACTCGACTGCAAACCGCCCCAGTGCATGCTGAAGGTCCTGGTGTGAAGAAGCCAACAGGACAACATCATCCGCAAAAAGCAGAGATGAAATCCTGTGGTTCCCAAACAGGATTCCTTCCGGCCCCTGGCTGCGCCTAGAAATTCTGTCCATAAAAATTATGAACAGAACCGGTGACAAAGGGCAGCCCTGACGGAGTCCAACATGCACTGGGAACAGGTCTGACTTACTGCCGGCAATGCGAACCAGACTCCTGCTCCGTTCGTACAGGGACCGGACAGCCCTTAGCAAAGAGCCCCGAACCCCATACTCCCGAAGCACCCCCCACAGAATACCACGGGGGACACGGTCGAATGCCTTCTCCAGATCCACAAAGCACATGTGGACTGGTTGGGCAAACTCCCATGAACCCTCGAGCACCCTATGAAGGGTATAGAGCTGGTCCAGTGTTCCGCGACCAGGACAAAAACCGCATTGTTCCTCCTGGATCCGAGGTTCGACTATCGGTCGAATTCTCCTCTCCAGTACCCTGGAGTAAACTTTCCCTGGGAGGCTGAGAAGTGTGATTCCCCTATAATTGGAGCACACTCTCCGGTCCCCTTTCTTAAAAAGAGGGACCACCACCCCAGTCTGCCACTCCAGAGGCACTGTCCCCGACCGCCACGCGATGTTGCAGAGGCGTGTCAACCAAGACAGCCCCACAACATCCAGAGACTTGAGATGCTCAGGGCGGATCTCATCCACCCCCGGTGCCTTGCCACCGAGGAGCTTGCAAACCACCTCAGTGACTTCGGCTTGGGTAATGGACGAGTCCACCTCTGAGTCATCAGCCTCAGTCTCCTCAGTGGAAGACATGACGGTGGGATTGAGGAGATCCTCAAAGTATTCCTTCCACCGCCCGACAATGTCCCCAGTCGAGGTCAACAGCTCCCCACCCGCACTGTAAACAGTGTTGGCAGAGTACTGCTTCCCCCTCCTGAGGCGCCGGACGGTTTGCCAGAATTTCTTCGAGGCCGACCGATAGTCCTTCTCCATGGCCTCCCCGAACTCCTCCCAGTTCCGAGTTTTTGCCTCTGCAACTGCCCGAGCTGCAGCACGCCTGGCCTGCCGATACCCGTCGGCTGCCTCAGGAGTCCCGGAGGTCAACATGGCCCGATAGGACTCCTTCTTCAGCTTGACGGCATCCCTTACTTCCGGTGTCCACCACCGGGTTCGGGGATTGCCGCCACGACAGGCACCGGAGACCTTGCGGCCACAGCTCCGAACAGCTGCGTCCACAATGGAGGTAGAGAACATGGTCCACTCAGACTCAATGTCCCCCGCCTCCCTCGGAAGCTGGGAAAAGCTCTCCCGGAGGTGGGAGTTAAAGACCCCCTCAACAGAGTGCTCGGCCAGACGTTCCCAGCAGACCCTCACCATACGTTTGGGCCTGCCAGGTCTGTCCAGCTTCCTCCTCCGCCAGCGGATCCAACTCACCACCAGGTGGTGATCAGTTGACAACTCAGCCCCTCTCTTCACCCGAGTGTCCAAGACATAGGGTCGGAGATCAGATGACACGACTACAAAGTCGATCATCGACCTCCGACCTAAGGTGTCCTGGTGCCACGTGCACTTATGGACACCCCTATGCTCGAACATGGTGTTCGTTATGGACAAACTGTGACTAGCACAGAAGTCCAATAACAAAACACCACTCGGGTTCAGATCGGGGAGGCCGTTCCTCCCAACCACGCCCCTCCAGGTGTCACTGTCATCGCCCACGTGAGCATTGAAGTCCCCCAGTAGCACAATGGAGTCCCCAGTCTGAGCACCCCTCAGTACCTCTCCAAGGGACTCCAAGAAGGCCGGATACTCTATACTGCTATTTGGCCCGTAGGCACAAACAACAGCAAGGGCCCTCTCCCCAATCCGAAGGCGCAGAGAGGCGACCCTCTCGTTCACTGGGGTAAACTCCAACACATGGCGGCTGAGCTGGGGAGCTATAAGGAAGCCCACACCAGCCCGCCGCCACTCACCACGGGCGACTCCAGAGAAGTGGAAAGTCCAGCCCCTCTCGAGGAGCTGGGTTCCAGAGCCCAAGCTGTGCGTGGAGGTGAGCCCGACTATCTCTAGCCGGTACCTCTCAACCTCCCGCACAAGCACAGGCTCCTTCCCCCCCAGCGAAGTGACATTCCATGTCCCAACAGCCAGCCGCTGTGTCCGGGGATCAGGTCGTCGAGGCCCCTGCCTTCGACTGCCACCCAATCCACACTGCACCAAACCCCTACTGCTACCTCTGTGGGTGGTGAACCCACAGGAGGTCGGGCCCACGTCACCTCTTCGGGCTGAGCCCGGCCGGGCCCCATGGGCAAAGGCCCGGCCACCAAGCACTCGCATATGAGCCCCAACCCCGGGCCTGGCTCCAGGGTGGGGCCCCGGCTGCGTCCTACCGGGCGACGTCACGGTCCTGGATTTTTTCTCCATAGGGGTTTTTTGGTGAACTGCTCTTGGTCTGGCCTGTCACCTAGGACCTGTCTGCCTTGGGAAACCCTAACAGGGGCATAATGCCCCCGACAACATAGCTCCTAGGATCATTCAAGCACACAAACCCCTCCACCACAATAAGGTGGCAGTTCTAGGAGGGGTATATATATATATATATATATATATATATATATATATATATATATCTCGTCTCGTCTCGTCTTCTTCCGCTTATCCAGGACCGGGTCGCGGAGGCAGCAGTCTAAGCATGGAAGCCCAAACTTCCCTTTCCCCAGACACCTTGGCCAGCTCCTCGGGAAGAACACCGAGGCGTTCCCAGGCCAGCCGAGAGACATAGTCCCTCCAGTGTGTCCTGGGTCTTCCCCGGGGCCTCCTCCCGGGGGGACATGCCTGGAACACCTCCCCAGGGAGGCGTCCAGGAGGCATCCGAAAAAGATGCCCGAGCCACCTCAGCTGGTTCCTCTCTCTCTCTCTATATATATATATATATATATATATATATATATATATACAGTATATATATATTTAAAAGGCTTCTTGGTTTCTTCTTCTTGGTTTCTTGACATGCTTGGTCTGGAGCATCGGCTCATTTCTGAGTAGCACTTCCTGCTGAAGCTTAAACAGAAAGCTGGTATTCCATAGAAAAGTGTCAAGGTAGTAACAAAATGTGTTGATGTAAACACACGTTAACTTTCAAATTTGGAATAAGTTTCATGCACAGTTATAAATGATCCAATTAGAGTCAATACACACGAGTGTCATTTATAATGACTTCTTATTGCTTAAATTTAGACCATTATTACTTAATACAATAGTATATGCATATATTCACAACTGATAATAATTTCCACCATTTTTTTTTTTATAAAGTGTAACTAAAATCCACATGATTGCTCAACAGTTTCCTAATGATGCCTGCGAAGGCAGTGTTTCTCGGAGAATTTGTCTGGCAACACATCAGACATTCCTGATGCTACTTTCAGGCATGAAGCAGCATGGCGCTCCTTTCCTGATCAGCTCAGTTCAAAAATCCTCATTCCGCTCTGCGTAGGACTGCATAATCTCCCTCAAAATGGAGGGATGCCTGCCGTATTGAAATTGGATTATCAACCTGAACACAATCATTGCTTTCAACGATTATGCGGCTCGCAATAAACAGATGTGAACAATCATACACGAAAATAATTGAGAGCCATAAAACTTAATCCCAGAAAATCAATGGAATATAAACACAATGAGATAGGCAGTCTTAGAGAGATCGATCAGTGTTTGTAGCGAGAGGGTAATGTGTTTTCCTGCGAGAGCACCAGCTAATCAGGACTGAGAAAGCACACAAATGCAACTCAGGTAAAAAAGCAGCACTGGCTGCATTGAAACAAGATCTGTGCTTAAAAAAAAGCTAATATAAATATCGTGATTTTTTTTAATAGATAATTGATATCATTCACTTCATATTACCTTTAATTAGTTTGTTTGTTTATCTGTTTACTACACTTGTGACATGTATGATATTAGATTGGGTTAATCCTAATTAACTAGCTAAATATTTATTTGGTTAGCCAGCGAGTTAACTGCGAGTAAACTAGCTCACATTTTTCACCGTGATGTCACTGTCAGAGTCTTGATTTGTTATTATTTTTGACCAGATTTGCATCTGTCACATTATATCGCAACAAGCGCAATGGCGTTTATCATTAGTTGATTGTTAATTAATTGGTTGTCCACTAACACAGTGGTTCTGCAGCTAAAAGTTGCCAGACAGGTACGTGTATGGTATTGCAACAGGTCACATTGCTATCTCACACCTCCACGATTTCCAGTTCCAGAGGATCCTGAGATGGAAGTACTGTCTGTTTGGCATTTCACATGTTCTCAAATGTTCAGGTAACTTTCCAGAGAACCCAGTTTTCTCCCACTGTCCAAAAACAGACCAGTATGTACAACCCCAATTCCAAAAAAGTTGGGACAAAGAACAAATTGTAAATAAAAACAGAATGCAATAATTTACAAATCTCAAAAACTGATATTGTATTCACAATAGAACATAGACAACATATCAGATGTCGAAAGTGAGACATTTTGAAATTTCATGCCAAATATTGGCTCATTTGAAATTTCATGACAGCAGCACATCTCAAAAAAGTTGGGACAGGGGCAATAAGGGGCTGGAAAAGTTAAAGGTACAAAAAAGGAACAGCTGGAGGACCAAATTGCAACTCATTAGGTCAACTGGCAATAGGTTATTAACATGACTGGGTATAAAAAGAGCATCTTGGAGTGGCAGCGGCTCTCAGAAGTAAAGATGGGAAGAGGATCACCAATCCCCCTAATTCTGCACCGACAAATAGTGGAGCAATATCAGAAAGGAGTTCAACAGTGTAAAATTGCAAAGAGTTTGAACACATCATCATCTACAGTGCATAATATCATCAAAAGATTCAGAGAATCTGGAAGAATCTCTGTGCGTAAGGGTCAAGGCTGGAAAACCATACTGGGTGCCCGTGATCTTCAGGCCCTTAGACGGCACTGCATCACATACAGGCATGCTTCTGTATTGGAAATCACAAAATGGGCTCAGGAATATTTCCAGAGAACATTATCTGTGAACACAATTCACCGTGCCATCTGCCGTTGCCAGCTAAAACTCAATAGCTCAAAGAAGAAGCCGTATCTAAACATGATCCAGAAGCGCAGACATCTTCTCTGGGCCAAGGCTCATTTAAAATGGACTGTGGCAAAGTGGAAAACTGTTCTGTGGTCAGACGAATCAAAATTTGAAGTTCTTTATGGAAATCAGGGACGCCGTGTCATTCGGACTAAAGAGCAGAAGGATGACCCAAGTCGTTATCAGCGCTCAGTTCAGAAGCCTGCATCTCTGATGGTATGGGGTTGTATTAGTGCGTGTGGCATGGGCAGCTTACACATCTGGAAAGACACCATCAATGCTGAAAGGTATATCCAGGTTCTAGAGCAACATATGCTCCCATCCAGACGACGTCTCTTTCAGGGAAGACCTTGCATTTTCCAACATGACAATGCAAAACCACATACTGCATCAATTACAGCATCATGGCTGCGTAGAAGAAGGGTCCGGGTACTGAACTGGCCAGCCTGCAGTCCAGATCTTTCACCCATAGAAAACATTTGGCGCATCATAAAACAGAAGATACGACAAAAAAGACCTAAGACAGTTGAGCAACTAGAATCCTACATTAGACAAGAATGGGTTAACATTCCTATCCCTAAACTTGAGCAACTTGTCTCCTCAGTCCCCAGACGTTTGCAGACTGTTGTAAAGAGAAAAGGGGATGTCTCACAGTGGTAAACATGGCCTTGTCCCAACTTTTTTTGAGATGTGTTGTTGTCATGAAATTTAAAATCACCTAATTTTTCTCTTTAAATGATACATTTTCTCAGTTTAAACATTTGATATGTCATCTATGTTCTATTCTGAATAAAATATGGAATTTTGAAACTTCCACATCATTGCATTCCATTTTTATTTACAATTTGTACTTTGTCGCAATTTTTTTGGAATCGGGGTTGTAGACTGGATCCACCAAATTTCCCCCTACATTTGGATGAATGTGAATGTGCACATGCACTGTACACCGTAACGTACTGGCATCCCATTCAGAATGTGTCCTTGTTTTAAGCCCAGCATTCCCAGGATAGACCCTGCATCCACCACAACCCTGACAAGGATAAATCATTTACTGAAGATGAATGAAAGTGTTCCTGGGACCTCTTGGATATGATTGGTGACACTGAGTTGGTGATCTCAGCAAATAACGTGAATTAAAATGGGAATTTAGTCCTGTATGAAATAATAATAATAATAATAATAATAATAATAATTGTTGCCAGGCAAAACAAGCCTCGCCTGGTAGCACTTATGATGAATATGAAGGAAGATATCGTGAAAAAAAATGATTTTGACCTTTTTGGTGACCTTGACCTTGATTTTGACCTTGTGTTTGAACATACTTGGCCAATAAACATAGTTCTGATTCTGATTCTCTGCTGCTCTCAGCCAATCAGAACACACCATACTGTTTACTGCTCTCAGCCAATGTCAATGAGGTGTGTCTCAGAACACACCGTACTGCACAAATGTTACACTCTTACATTCTTACAGCACGATGACATACACTACCGTTCAAAAGTTTGGGGTCACTTTGAAATTTCCTTATATTTGAAAGAAAAGCACTGTTCTTTTCAATGAAGATCACTTTAAACTAATCAGAAATCCACTCTATACATTGCTAATGTGGTAAATGACTATTCTAGCTGCAAATGTCTGGTTTTTGGTGCAATATCTCCATAGGTGTATAGAGGCCCATTTCCAGCAACTCTCACTCCAGTGTTCTAATGGTACAATGTGTTTGCTCATTGCCTCAGAAGGCTAATGGAGGATTAGAAAACCCTTGTACAATCATGTTAGCACAGCTGAAAACAGTTGAGCTCTTTAGAGAAGCTATAAAACTCACCTTCCTTTGAGCAGATTGAGTTTCTGGAGCATCACATTTGTGGGGTCGATTAAATGCTCAAAATGGCCAGAAAAATGTCTTGACTATATTTATATTCATTTTACAACTTATGGTGGTAAATAAAAGTGTGACTTTTCATGGAAAGCACAAAATTGTCTGGGTGACCCTAAACTTTTGAGCGGTAGTGTAGTGGCTACCACATCTATATGAAGCAGTAGCCACAAAAACCTTGACCTTGACCGGATGACCCCCAAAATGTTGGAGGTTCTATTTGAGTCCATCTATCCTGAAAGTTTCATGAAGATTGGTCCAGCTGTTTTCCCGTAACATCATTAACAAAACAAAGAAACAAAGAAAGAAACCCGACTGAAAACAATACCTCACCCCTTGTTGGAGTCCATCCCGGGCGAGGTACAAATAAATAAATAAAACTCCAATTAAAAGTCAAATTTTTGGAGTACTTTGAAATAATTATTATATATTTTGTATTTTTATCATTACGATGTTTTTGACATGACAAGCCCCATCGAGGTCAGTGCTGAAGTCTCACTTAGTGTGCAGTGTGAGGTCACACTGCCTAGCATTATGGGTAGGGCATCCTCAATGAGGCATCCCAAAATGCCTGTTATAGATGACTCTGACACCTCTTTTTTTTTTCACATGACCACTTTTCTCTCCATCCACCATCTCCTTTGTCTTTATCAATTTTCGAGTAAGTGGCGATGAGAGTGGGAAATATATCTGTCGGTTGACTTTTGACCTCTGCCAGGGTCAGCGATGACGTTTCAGGCAGGAGCTCAGACCTGCCTTATCACAGATTCCCACTTACAGCCACTCAGCCAAGTCAAGGCCGTTCTGCTGGAGGCAAAAACCAGACACCACTTTAAATTTCATAAGCTCCAGACATGCGACTTAGAGAAAAGCAGAAAAAAAAAGGGGGAGAGAAAGATAACATATGAGTCTTTCTCCCCAGTCTGACCTCCGTCTCTCCCTCTCTCTGCCTCTCTCCTGTCATTCATTACTCACATGTCTCTGCAAACCGTCACTAAGTTGGTTATTTGATAAATGAGGCAGTCGTGCTCTCATGGTTATCACTTTAGCAATCAAACAAGCAGGTCATTATATTTCAAAACACTGGATGGACCTTCAACTTCAGCGAGTCCAGGCCTCAGACGGGGGAGGGGGACAGGCGAGATTCGGCTATGTCTGCTTAGTTTAAAACCATCTCAGCACAACTGGTCCTCATTAGTTTGAGAAGGAAATAGATGATGAAATGTCATATTTGAAGCCTAGTGTAAGGAGAGCTGGATTCTGGGAAAGCCAGGTGCTGTTTATGTTATAAGCTAGTAATTATTTAAAACTGTCAGCACACGCTTTTCAGCATGTAAATCCTGAAATGCATGAAGAATTTCAGGAGAAAATATCGTGCACTGTGCATTGTGAGTGTGGGAGAAGGAAAAAAAAAAAAAGGAAAAAATAATCCACGTATAAGTTTGTCTTTTTTTTCCTCTCGTCTTTACTTCAATTTACCAGTTACTCTCTCTCTCTCTCTATATATATATAAAAATAGAAATACGTTTTCTAATTCAGTATAGCTTGAGGAATATTGTAATATTGCTGTAATAATATAAATATAGTGCATTTATAATTCAAGAATGCCTCTGTCTCAGACGCTGTACGAGAAAGAGGGAGTGAGTGAGACAGAGATAATCACGTTTGGCTACACATTTTAATCAGTTCGCCCAATCAAAGAGATAATTGGATTGCATTGCCTGATTGCGAGACTCGGTGAAATTGGATCGAAAATAAATTGCCTCAAACTTGTGGAAAAAAAGGAACGATCGCAAAACAAAAGGCCCTGTTCTGTAAACAAAAGGGATCTTATATACAGCAAACAGCTGTTATCGAGACCCTGAACTATTAGGCTGCATTTTTTTTTTTTTTTCAAAAGTGCTCACCTGACACAGATCCAGCTTGGCTCTGTAGTCAATTAAAGGGTTTGTGCAGAAGCTGTAATGACCTACTAACCCGCTCTCCCAGGCCTCGATCCCTAGGGACCGCCCCTGTCACTGAGTTATCTATGGCCTCCTATCTCTGGTGGTGGAAATAAGTAGGGCTGGAATGTATAGAGTCAGACCTAGCTCTCTCCGCTGGTTCACTTCTGGCTAACGCCGAGGCATGGCAGATTTATATGTTTATCCCGTGTTAAAGCTAACCCGCCGGGCTTGATGGCTGATTCTCTCAGTAATAAAGAGAGTCACTGCATATGTGTGTGTGTGTGTGTGTGTGTGTGTGTGTGTGTGTACTTCGACACGGCGGCATCCAAAATCCATCAACCTGTACAGAACAATAACAGCCCCAGCCCAGCCCCTCTGTCATCAGAGCTAATAAACTGCGCAGCACTCATTAGGACGAACACGGCACACATTATAACGGCATTATGTTCTGGGCAATGCACTATATTAATTTCCCCACCATAATGCCTGCTTTATTGTTTCCAATAAGCATTTTTAATAAGCAAAGTGATAAGTGCTTCCCTTGTAAAATGTCTCCAATTAGAGTCCCATCTCTGAAACACGCACTCATAACGAAGTTAGAGCGTTTGGCTAATGACCGCCCGCGCAACCGCCGCCAGCCACAGAGAGAAACTTGACACAAGTAAACAGACGTGAATAAACAGCCTCGCTCCGACGAGAACACCAACTCCATCGGGCGAAATTACACCTTACATCACAAGACTGGGTCATGGAGAGACCCATGCGCTTCCTTCCCCAAACATGACAAGCTGTGAGAAATCGTTTCATAATATTGCAAAATAAATGCAGGTATTAAATCTTTGAATCAAGGCGTCGAAGTTAAGTATTACTTTTGTGACAGCTTCACAGACGCATCGTGAGCTTTAATTTCGCTCGCACATCCTTTCTCTGAACTACAATATCGCTTTAATTAGCTCTGGCAGACAAAGGCAGTATCTCTAAACACAAATAAATGCTGTACACCTAAGAACAATTTGAGAGGGCCTTTGCTTCGAAAGTTTGCCTTTTTTACTGCCTCCTCTTCTTCTTCCTTTATATGGCTTGGTCTACTGTGGATTGTTATTCCTGCAACTCAGTGACAGCTTATTTTAATGGATGCTATGATGTCGGGGGGCAAAGCGTACAGTTTTCACCCAGCCCGCTGCTAATGAGCCAGTGTGAGGTAGAACTGCCGCTTCTCGCACCACATCTCGCAGAAAGGAAGATTCATCTTTAATCTAAGACACTCATCCTCTGGGTCCAGTGCAGAGGCATCTCCAAAAAAAAAAATCACATAACATCCTAATTAATTTTATTTTTCAGGAGGGTTTCAGTAAGCATGTGCGCCACCATACTTTATGCTCCGCACAAATACTGTTTGCTCTCAGAGAAGGGCGGCTAATTGCTTCTCGGCTTGACATCATTATATGGCTATGCGAGGGGATGTAGGCTGTTTAATTAAGGTCGGATGCAAGTTCATTATTAGATCCGCACACACTCTGCTCTTGTCTCATTCCCTGGAAAATGCTCTCTTTTTAATTTAATACAACAGACCTTTTGATTTGCAGTTTGATTTTTTTTTTCTTTTAACGTGGACTCTTTACGCTTTGCTTGTTTGCTGCCACACTTCTGTTATAATGCAGCAATTTCTCATTTGCCCTTGTGCACTATTATCAAACGAGAGCTTTATGTTTAAATAGGATGTCTAAGGGTCTTTTTGTCACTTCTAGGCCAGCGAAGAGAAACTGGGTGTACCCTGACAAAAGACATTTATCAATACCCTCGAAATGCAAAATGATCACTGTAATTGAAAGGTACATACTTAACTAAAGCTAATGGTTTTCAGATTAAGTCGCAGCTCTTTCGCACTGCCTCTTAACCTTACAACACGCTGCACCATTGCTCATCCGGATTTTCACGGGGACAGCCTGGTGCGCCATGTCATTTGTCTCAATTACTGATTCTTAGATTAATTTGATACTACCTTTCTGCAGACATACTGCTCTTTACATGTGTACGCCACATGGATGCAATTAGGTTTTCACGAAGCTAATTCAATTTAACGTGTTAACATCAGATACTTATATAAGTGGATGTGTTAATATTTATTTATTCCTAATTATGTGCAATTGTCGGGGCGGTGTCTGAACAGCTTGCAGGGGTTCATCCATCCTACACCAGGAAAGCCATTTCCTCTCTGTCAGAGAAAATAAACTCCTCTATTAACAACTTATTCAGCAGAACATATTGCGCTAGAGGACTTTCCGATGAGCGCTAACTCCATATGAGTAATAGGCTACATACCTGTCTGCATGTTTTACATTTATGGGCTTATGAGTGTTTGACCTTGATCTGGTCCAGTGCAACATAACTGGGAGTAAATCACTGATCCGGTGTACGCAAAGCCTCCCGTTCATGTGGTTCCTATATTCTTGCCTGTACTCTGGATGACAAAGGCTGAGGCCTGGAGCACCGGGGTGATTCCAAGTATTCATGATGAACACAGCGATGGAAGGTTTGCAAGCAAGCGCCTCGCAAAAATATTCACAAAGAAACATATAGTATGAAAAAAATACCCCAGGGCTTCTCTTATGGGTTGAGAAAAATATTCTTGATGAAACACAAAAAAGAAATCATTAGAATATGAAGCTTAATACCTAGAGTGCAATACTGGAGCTTCAAAGTCACTTAGACTATAATTGACACTTTCAAGTTTTTTGTCCTTGAGTCATTTCCAGCAACATTCCATTACAAAGCCAGTGAGAACTTTTCTGCTTCTTCTGCCTCTTCCTCTTCATGGTAGGCATACACAATTATATTCTACTCCTTAACTTCTCACACATTCACAAAGTCATCTTCCAAAGCTCGCTAGACTCGCTTGATTCGAAGTCGCCGAATCAATCCGATTGACTGAAAGTAATCTTTTTTAATAACCACTGCTTCAAAGTTTCATCAGTTCTGATGGGGATTCAGCAGTTCTGCAGGTGGCACCATTTATCAGGGCTAATTAAAGCTCGAGACATAATGTACTTAAGACTAACGTACATGCAAATTAATCAATCGCAAACGACTCAGTTTATACACATCAATAAAGCCAGAGTAGCATGAGAAACCAAAATCAAAATCAAGCTTTAAACAAATAAAGACCGTAACTGTTTGGAACAAATGGCTATGAGGAAAGGTGCCTTTATGGGGAAGCCTAATGGTTAGAGAAGCGGCATTGGGACCAAAAGGTTGCTGGTTCAATTCCCTGGACCAGAAGTTATGGCTGAAGTGCCCTTCAGCAAGGCACCTAACCCCCAGCTGCTCCCCAGGCTGCTCTGGGTATGTTGTATGTCGCTCTGGATAAGAGCATCTGCTAAATGCCTGGAATGTGAATGTAGTCTGATGTAAAAAAGAAAAAAAAATGCATTTAATAGTGGAGCAGGTGGTATAAGTGGTTAGCACTGTCGCCTCACAGCAAGAAGGTTCTGGTTTTGAGCTGGAATGGAGTTTGCATGTTTTCCCCATGTCTGCATGGGTTTCCTCCGGGTGCTCTGGTTTCCCCCACAGTCCAAAGACATGCACATTAGGTTAATTGGTGACTCTAAATTGTACATAGGTGTGAATGTGTGTGTGTGTGTGTGTGTGTGTGTGTGTGTGTGTGTGTGTGTGTGTGTGAATGGTTGAGAGGAGAAAACCTCTATAATAATCCAGTAGAAGGCAAGAGGAAACCACTACTGTAATGTTCCCGAGAGACTTTGATGGCTGAAGCCGTCAGAGCGGCCACGTCACTGTAGTGATATGCCAAAATGGATGGATGGTGGAGCAGAGCTCCATACTTATGAGAATATAGTAATGAGTCGACCTGATTTCTGATGGCTTTTGCAACTGTATGACATTTGTATGTACGAATGAGGTACCTGTACCACCACAGGGAACCTGATAGTAAGCGCAAGGCAAGGTATCTCATAAACACTTGACCACCGGGCAACGAAACTTGTATCTTTATTTACATAATCTAGATGGGGTTTTATCCAGTGCTTATTTTTAATTTGCATAAAAAATAACATGGGATCATTTACTAACACATTTTATGGAAAATATTGATTATTTTATTTTATTTATTTTTTTATTATTTTTTTTATAGCAGGCAACATATCTTTGCATTGTATGCTTGTTTACCTGAATGATTTCTTAGTCTGCACACTTGTGTAAACCTAATTATCTTATAGTTCAAAAGCACGTATGAGCATCTTCCCTTTGTTTTCAATAATCTAAAACTACCATGGCTCGATATCGATTAGTTCTTATGTCTGATAATATTCCATCGTAACTATACAGTAATGATGTAAAGTGAAAGTGCTGGTTCACTGCTGTCCACCAGGCACCCAGCAGAGTCTCACCATAATAAATGTGGTGTTGTTGTTTCTGGCTCATGGCATGCAAAGGAATAAATATGTATTCGTAACTGTGATGTGTAACTCATTACTGGCATCACTGTCACAACACAATGCAACAATTTATTGATGTTAATTACTACACGACACTACAATACACAATTTGATGGTTCATATGTGATAATATTATTACTCTATTCAGGTTGATTTTGTGCCCTTGCAGATAGTTTGCTCATACACTTGTCAGGAGCTTGGCTTTCAACTGAAAGGTGATTCCATGGTTGGGAGCCATTTAGCTTTTGTGACTATGAAAAATTACATGTGATTTTCTATTATTTTTATTTTTGAATCTGAGAAAACCGATTCAACATTTAAAAAAAAAAGTCATTGCTTTGCTAACAACAGCTGTATTAAGCATTTAAATTGTATGCCAGTGTAGACAGTAACAAGTTTGGTGTTTCATACATCACTAGCAAATGCTAATGGCAAAGTACGTTAAGGATATTCTAAGAATTGAATTATTTATTTTCTAATTCTAATAATTTACTGACAGTATATAATTAATGCGGCGGCACGGTGGTGTAGTGGTTAGCGCTGTCGCCTCACAGCAAGAAGGTCCTGGGTTCGAGCCCCGGGGCTGGCGAGGGCCTTTCTGTGTGGAGTTTGCATGTTCTCCCCGTGTCCACGTGGGTTTCCTCCGGGTGCTCCGGTTTCCCCCACAGTCCAAAGACATGCAGGTTAGGTTAACTGGTGACTCTAAATTGACCGTAGGTGTGAATGTGAGTGTGAATGGTTGTCTGTGTCTATGTGTCAGCCCTGTGATGACCTGGCGACTTGTCCAGGGTGTACCCCGCCTTTCGCCCGTAGTCAGCTGGGATAGGCTCCAGCTTGCCTGCGACCCTGTAGAAGGATAAAGTGGCTAGAGGAGATGAGATGAGATATAATTAATGCAACTTGGCTGTAATTTAAATTTCATTGAAAGTGACTTCATCAGTTAATGCTGCATTCTGTTTACTTCGGAAGTCGGAAGTCAGCGCTGGGAATGATGTCACACCTGTCGGAAAACCATTTCGAGCCAGGCTAGCCGTTGTTACCCATTGCTAGCAATATGAGTTAATAACAACGCATTATGTGGTATTTTGTGCATACAAACACTGCAGGAGATGTATGTCCACAGAGAGGATTTAGATAGTACTGTATGTACAACTGATTTAATGAGATACACATTAGACAGAAGAGTAAGCAGCATATTACTATATTACTACGACTACATACTGCTTTTGATGCATGGAGCAGCCATCTTGGATTTTGAAGACAGTGTTGGTGAGGTTCTTCCAACTTTCCAGTTGAAATTTCTGACTGGGAACTGGGAATTCCAGTTGAAATTTCTGACTGGGAACTGGGAAATTCTGACTTCACAGTTAAATAGAATGCACTATAATATCACAATATTGAAAATAAATTACAAATAATAAGAAAAAAAAAGGATGAGATGACTTACTCAACTCCTTCTCATGATCTATAGGAAATCTGGATGATGCAACTTCCTGTCCAAGATGTGACTTGTGAAATGTCCCAAATTTTTTACAGGGTCTTGTTGAATAAATGTTGTTGAATAAAATGTTGATTTTTATCCCCCCGGCATATAATATGGGAGGATACAGCTATATCGCTCCACCTGTCTGTCTGTAAATGTTTTAGTTTGCGGAGCATAAGTCAAAAACTATTAGGATTGTTTTTTTTTTTGTTGTTGTTTGTTTGTTTTTTTCATGAAACCTGACAGTTATGTTAAGTGACTTGAGGAGTTGTGCCATTTGACATTTTGGGATTTCTGTGATTTTTATTTTTCCTGTATTTCCATGGCAACCGATTCAACTTAGGAAAATTTGGAGTGGGGTTTCATATGTTATCTCCTGATGACTCTTGTTATAACTTATAATGGATGCCTCATGGGAAAGGATATTTTGGGCATGAAATTTTAAATAGATTCACACATTCATGCAAATATAACATTTTTGAAGCATTTTAAAGATTACGTTTCAAGATAAAGTGTAGCTAGAGTGAGCTGGGACAAACTACAGTACTGTATAAAAGTCTTAGGCACCTTATTTTTAAATTTTTTTTCATACAAACTTTCTTAAACATTTCTATTTTATGACTTCTACATTATCAAGTCAGTGCAAAAACATTTTCGAGTTCCAAACGTTTGCTTTCCAGCACAAAATTAAATATTAGGCCAAGAAAAAATAATTGTTTGTTTCCGGTTACCCGACCGACCGTTTAAAAAATGCCCCGACCCTAGACTTTTTTGTTAGATGTTTAAAAAAAAATGTATTTTCGCCGACCAACAATAAATTTTGAAAAAAAAAATATCTGCATTACGATTTGCATAATATTGTCGATCTGACAAGTGACTAATTCTAAAATGCATATATCGGACAAGAAACACTCATTGATTTCTCACGGCCTCAATCTGACGTCATGACCTCTTTCCGGGAAACTCCGGCTTGTGTTGTACACAACGCTAGGCATCATGGCGGCCAACGAAGTGTTCTCGATTACCGTGATCGGTTGCGACCACACGGAAGATTGTAAGACAATAAGTTCATTTTATAAGTTTTCAACTGTAGAAGAACTCTACGAACATTATCATCCTCCGCTGGACGAGTCATGCAAACAGTATACACACAGCGCCCAGGCTAACGGCGGTATCGATATCACGATGGAAGTCACGTTGGAAAGCCTGCTCAGCAATTTTGGCTTGCGGGCACTGACATTTGAATGTAAACGGAAGCCGGAGTTTCAAAAAATGTTAGCTATCAAAACAAAAATACTAAAAGTACATGAGGACGCAAAAGTAGAGGCAACAAAGGTGACAAATAATGCCACACCTAAAATTTATTTTTAAAAAAAAACCTACCTACCCGGTATTTTGTGTGATAAAAAAAAAAAATAAAATAAAAAGACCTACCTACCTACCCTATTTTTTTTTCAAGATGTAATAGGAAACAAACAATTATTTTTTCTTGGCCTTACAGGAAAAAAAATGTTTGCATCTAAGCAGCATATTACACAAGAGAGCACTTTTCAAATTAAAAAAGAAAACATAATGAAGGCTACTGGGTTTTGGTGCAAAATGAAGAAGCGAGTGTGACGGTCAAAGTGTCCAGAAGAACTGTGTCTGGTTCTGGAAGATGTTCAGTAAAACCTACAGCTCATTTCCGCATAAACCTGCACTCACTGGACCTCAGACTACTATTATTACGGCTTACTGATTACTGTTGATAGTATTTTTTTTTAATATTGAAACATTTCATTTCATTATTTTTGAGCCATTTTAGGTTGACAGTATTTCTTTACATGTCCCTAAGACTTTTGCACAGCACTGTATATCTGCACAACGCTGTTTTTAAGTGCCGCAGATTGGTTTTAATTAAACCTTTACATTATTCATATGCGATAAATAGGTAGTCATTGTTTCCTACACAGCAACCCATGTTTAAAATGGCTTTACTGCTTACTGTTGCATTCGTTCATACAAAAACATATTTCTATTCAAATTGCTCAATAAATGTATTTACTAATGCTTAATAATACATTAATAAAGCTATCATAGTCTCAATGAGTAAACTATCTCTTACTTGCTTATAAATAGCTCATTAGTAAGTCTTAATTAAAAGGGTGACTCTTATGTGTCTTTTAAGGACAAAAATCTGGCAGACGTTTTAGTATAAGAGTCCTAGAGGTTAAAAAAATCTCAATAATTTTACCTGACATACAGGAACGACAGAGAACGTTGAAGTTTGCACTGCAAAACAAAGTTCTGTACTGAACACATATAATTAAGAGCAGTCATTTATGAGGTATTATCTCATTACTGCTTGTGTTGCGTTTTTGGATTAAGAGTACAATTAGAGGTGACTCATTTTTTTTCTAATTATTAATTATCCTGCACTGTAGTTATTAACAGAAAGCAACTAACCCCTATACCATAAGGTAGGAATATAAATAAATAAATAAATCAAGCAAGCAAGCAAGCCAGGCACATCGGTTATGACGCACTGTATAATATGTTTCTCCTTTCTTCTGATTCTTCCTGAATTTCCTCCTTCATAAAACACAATAAAAAATTGTCGCGGCAAATAAATGACAACTAAATTCCCTGTTCAGCCAGGACATGTTCAGATGGCTGTATTATGTGCACTGCAGTGTGTGGCCATGATGCAGTGTGGTATATTAATAGCAGCTATGTGTTGTCCTTAATGACGGCGCAGTGGCTTGCTCTTGCCCCGAGGCACACACGGGTTCAGTGGAGGCTTGGCTCTCTCTCTCTCCGACTGAGCCGGGCTCTGACTCATACAGCTTGGCTCTATATGACCTTCATGTGACTCTCGCAAATGGCTTTTTGAGTATGCTTCTGTGCTATATTACTTTAGTATAAATACAGAGGTGATTATAGGAAATCGTGCACTCTGATTGGTTCAGAGATTTATACTATTTCGCGATAATCACCTCGAGCGGCTCGGCAAAATGGCGGCCAAGAGCTTCATCACCATAAGTGAGGAAGAATTACAAATTATGAAAGAAAATGCTGTTCCTAAAAGCACTAAATATGCTACAAAGTTCGGTCTAAAACTATTCAAAGGTGAGGTGGAATTGTGATTCATTTTATTGATTTCAAAACAAAGTATTCTATGTGACTCAGTATAGATAAGTAACACAAGTCTGTGCTGCACCTTTATTACATTTGCATGTTGCTTTTGAAGTTTTAATATATATATATATATATATATATATATATATATATATATATATATATATATATATATATATATATATATATATTTTTTTTTAATTCAAGTTTTTAAAGTAATCAATGGTGTATTTATACTTAAACAATTATCCTCCTCAGGCCCAGTGAATATCACTGATTATTCTATCGACATTCAATGGATATGAGCAATTGTGCACTCTGATTGGCTACTCTACTTCTACACTGAAAAAAATGGCCTGTTAAATTAACACAAAAAAATCTTGTACATCAGTTGCACTTATTAAAATCATATCCACTAAGACCAATTAAGTCATGTTCAGTCAAACAGAACATGACTTAATTGGTCTTAGTGGATATGATTTTAATAAGTGCAACCGATGTACAAGATTTTTTTGTGTTAATTTAACAGGCCATTTTTTTTCAGTGTAGGATATCAGCTCATATAGCATGAGTAGAGAAAAACAAAATGGTGGAGCACATAAAGTCAGATATATCACTTTGTTATCAGGTATTTAAAAGAAACTGAAACAGCGACAATAATATATATATATATATATATATATATATATATATATATATATATATATATATATATATATATATATATATATATTTGTTGGTTTTTCCCCCAATATCGCTTGTTCCACACTCCAGCCCAGTCGGTGGCGGTAATGCACCTTTAAGTTGGATTGCCAAGTTCCCAAAAAAAACCCTGAAAAAGAAGAAGAAGAAAATGGTGGCGTGTGTTGCTGAACCAGCCGAGGATGAAATAAAAAATCCTTGAAAACAAAACCCCAAAAAATACAAAAATAGCAACAAAATATAGAATAAAAGTATTTGATGGTAAGAACGTATCTTTATTTTAGTTTTCAAGAATTATTATTATTATCACATTTCTCACAAATTGCTCCTGTCATTTCGCCGGTTTGTTTACAATCTAAGCGGAAATGAGTTTGTCGGACGTTTTGTTTAACGTTTTTATTTTTCGAGTTTGCAAAAAATAAAAATAAAAATGCTCTGTTTCTCAAAATCCAGTGAATGTGGAGAGAATAAAGCAGTTATTCCACTCAATCTCGTCGTACATGACTTATAGCCGACTCGGAGCTATGGGCCTCGTTGGCTATCAGCTCATGTACGACGAGATTGAGTGGAATAACTGTTAAATAATAATTTCCATTTCACCTCGGTTATTGCTTACCAATATTCACTCTGCCTTCGGTGAATAATTGTCAAATATTGTAGTACAGCATATATTCTCCATGAACATAGTAGATGTGGTAAAAATGAACCATAGTATGTAAAGTTTCCAGAGATATGGGACCTTTCAGATGAAACTGTTTGATCAGGTGTACAAGCTAAGTATAATATATTCATTCATATTATTATTATTATTATTTTTTTTTTAAATCATTGATCTGGAGCCAAACACAGGAACACTGTATGAGAATAAAATACACTCCAGATGAGATGCCAGTCTATCACAGACCACCATATACCTGATTCCTAATGTTCCAGCATTCACATGCCCAGAGAACCTGAAGGAAACCCACGTAGACGCAACGGCAACATGTAAAACTCTACACTGACAGCAACCAGAGCTCACATTCGACCCTGACACCCTGCAGCTGTGGTATTAATAATCTGGAAAACTTTTATAGCTTTCTGGATGTAATCCCGAATAAAACCAAACCAAATGAATTGGAATATTTAGGAAATCAATCAGCACAGACATGACATGTGTTGGTACAAATGTGTGATTGTTCACAAGCCTAGGCCAAACCATGCAGTAACCTTTTCCTCTCTCAATCTCTCTCTCTCTCTCTCTCTCTCTCTCTCTCTCTCATGTCTTTTTTTCTCCCTGATGCTCTCTTTAAAGGCCATTAAACTCTAATTGCATTCATTGGTGCTGACTAACAATTTCAGCAAAACATTGCGGTTAGTGTAATACCATGCAAAAATAAATAACTACCAGCAATTCAGCCACATTATAAATCATTTGCGCTGTCTCTGCTTATCCTGGCAATTAATTTTTAGGCTATTGAGCATGTTGCTAAGAGCTCATAATAATACAAAGCAAGCATTTATGTTCGCCATATTAACTTGTTAACATTATTGTCTGCATATGTCCTAATGATAATTGTCATTTTGTCATTTCTCTCCAACGTAATAATGCAGAAAACACAACTCGCTAAACAAATGAAATCTGTCTGTGGCCTTTTTACATTGTCTGCCATGATGTCATCTGTTATCTGTTTACTTTAAGGTTAACCCCAATGTCATTCTTCTCGAACAAAAAGTGCTTTAAAGGTTATCATTTCAATCTGCCAGTAATGCTAAGATCCTTCTACTAAGTGTATTTGGTTTGGAATGACACATATATTTATGTGGTCCAATTTCTGTGGCATGGTTTAAATTTCCGGCTGGTGTTATCTGGTCGGATTAAGAACCAATAGCACTCTGTCTGCCCTTATTATCCTGACAGCTCGTTCAGTGTCTACAGCTCTATACACCCCCTCTTGTTCTAATTGATATGTAGGAACCTTCCTCGAGTGTTATCCCCTCCTTATGGAAAGTAAATGGATCGATGAATATTTATTCCATGCTCCAGCTACGGAATAAGGGCAGAATGTAAGTTTGACTAACTCGATGAATTTAGCGAAGATGTATTTGAGAGAAGGCATTTAAGGATTAACCGCGTAGTTTAGAATTGAAATAGAAGGGGACGCCCTGACAAATCTCTCCAGGAGCAAGATCAACAACTTAATGTTTAAACCAATCACCTTGAGTATATATTTGAGCTCGGATATGCAAATGCAATGCTGAAGTCCCCAGTGGTTTAAGGGGGGAAAAAATTACAACAGCATTCAGGATGGCTAAATTTGCCGAAAGCTAGAGAATTTATCAAACATGAATTTCAACGCGCAACCACGCCTGCAGGAAAAGAGGAGGCCCCCATTAATGCACATACAAAATAAATGCCTTCAAGGTTTAACTACTTATTTTTGACATGTAATCAGCTTGAGTCTGTTAATTTACATGGCCTGATAAATACCATCTGGACAGTAATGTGGAATAACTTGTGGTATGGAAATTGAGCAGCCTCCCCTGCAACCAATCAATGGAAACAGCTATGGACAGCCTCCTTCTTGGCCTTGCTAAATATGTTGAAGCATCTGATAAGAATTTTAATGACAATGCTCTGTGATTTCATTATATCTGCACAGATGTGTAATGTGATACATTCTGTGCCACTTATTTCTTTTTCAGTCAATCATCTGTGTACACTTCGGGGGGTCTTTATGATCGGACCACAGACCTTTCAACTTTATCATGCATTTGATCTCATTACCATCTGCGTAGTGTTCTTTTTAGCATCTTTTATGGGCCTGCTACTGCATTCGGATTGGTGATGCTCTCAATCAAAAGCCCATGGATGTGGATGAGTGTATGTGGGAAAACTGTGTTACCCATGAAATGGTATTCTATTGTACACATTAGACTATAATTTACGTTTAAATACCCAATGAGACGAAAGCACAAAGGGGCTTTTGCCAAGATTAACTAATCAGCACAAAGTTTGGCGAGATCCGTCGGTGAAATCCTTCCTGTAATTGCAATTCTACAAGTTTAATATACAGTCTAAAAAAAGATGATGCATCTTTAAATATGCCAGCATGGTGGTGTAGTGGTTAGCACTGTCACCTCACAGCAAGAAGGTTCGGGTTCGAGCCCAATGGCCGATGGGGACCTCTCTGTGTGGAGTTTGCATGTTTTCCCCGTTTCTGTGTGGGTTTCCTCCAGGTGCTCCAGTTTCCCCCACAGTCCAAAGACATGCAGGTTAGGTTAATTGGTGGCTCTAAATTGACCGTAGGTGTGAATGTGAGTGTGGATGGTTGTTTGTCTCTATGTGTCAGCCCTGCGATGATCTGGTGACTTGTCCAGGGTGTACCCTGCCTCTCGCCCATAGTCATCTGGGATAGGCTCCAGCTTGCCCATGATCCTGCACAGGATAAGTGGTTATGGATAATGGATGGATGGATCTTTAAATATCAAGGATATTTAAATAATATTGGCTGGTGTTGAATGGTATATCAGATATATTCCATTCAGCTAACATAATATTGAATGAGTCGAAGACGAGTTCAGTATCATGCTAGCTGAATGAAATATATCTGATAGACCAAAAAAAGCCATTATTATTATTATTATTATTATTATTATTATTATTATAATACATACACACTCTCTTCATATCAGCATTCTCGAAGGCCAACACTAGCTTACCCATGACTCAGTGCTGTTAGCATAGCAGTGCAGTTACCTTCCAGCTGGTTTAGCATTGAGCAGTAGTGGTAGCGAAGGCCAACGCTAACTTACCTGTGACTCGGTGCTGTTAGCGCGGTGGTCCTGTTACCTTCCAGCCAGTGTAGTGTTCATCAATACTGTTATCAAAGGCCAATGTTAGCACAGTCAAGCCAGTGCTATCGAGAGCAAAGGGGGTATGGGGTGTCCAGGGAGGGGTAGTACCTCTGGTTGGGAGACTGTCGAGTCCCTTTAGGAGTGTTCATCCACCATTGGATTTCACCTGGCACCCAGCTCTCACCTGTGGCAGTGGCCACACCCAGGGCAACAGCTTCGGTAGGCTGGCTAAACCAGGTGAGGGTAGTCAATGGGTTCCAGGCCCCTCAGTGAGTTGGGGCTTGTCTACCCATGCCTGCGAAGCCTGGACTTTCGGTGGACTGCACAGAGGAAATCACAAGCTGTTTCAATGGGCAAGAAGGCAAAGGCCAGCAATGTGCCATGGAATGCAGAGAGCATGATGAGACGTGTAAAGACATCATGGTCATCCACTGCCTCTGACTCCATCTCCAGCCATCTTGACTTTGTCTTGCTACTGGACCAAGATGGTTTCTGGATGAGAGAGTGTGGTCGACGATCTGTGCAACTCCTCCACACTATAAACCAATTCACTGAGCAAGTCACTTTGTCATCCACACAGGATGACTAGGTGGTCATAGTCGCTACGATGGACAAACAACATCGAGAGCAAGTAGCACAAGCTCATGACTGAGTAACTAAGCTTTTTCTGTCTCCAGATTCTTCTTCCATGCATTCTTGCCCCAGCATTTTTCACTCATACAAGTATTCATTTCTCTGTGTAATTTACTTCATTACTTTTAAAATCAACATCGACAACTACACCCAACGGAGCGACCTGGCAGCCAAAATTCTCTCAAAAGTTTCCGTTTTTAATGACACAACCCTGGCGGCCATGTTTGTTTACAAATTGTCACAGTCACTTACTAGTGTGAAAGTTTTATGTCTCTGATGTGTGATATTGCGTTGTCTTGACAATGTGCAATATTGTAACAATATTGCACGCTCATTCGCCATTTAGTTAGAGTGGTGTAATACATGTAGGATAAGCAATATGAGAACGATATTGCATGCTATCAAACCAAATGAATGAAACCTGCTAGAAGGGAATAGAAAACATGTTTATATTCCATGGAAAAAGTGGCCTATATGTATAATAATAGCAGATATGTATCCTTCTACTCATTATGCCAATCATTTCCTAATGATAAGGAAAATAATGGCTAAAGTTCAGACTGCACTAATCAACAAAGTGCTGCTTATCAAGCGCACAAGCTGCTATTAGAGCTTAATTTAATTAGACCTTCAACCAAATCTGGCCACTGTGATTGTGACGGGTCAAGTGAGGGAGATCATTAACTTCTTGAGCGAAACTAGAGTCTGCTGTGTGAGGCAGCGTCTGCTGAATCAAAGTACATATGGTCTTCACTCAACACATTTGCTAAAAGCTTGTCCTGGAAAGCACAGTGACAGAGGAATGGCTTGAAATTTTCATCCAAATGGTCTTTGGACGGTTATACTTTTTATTAATTAATTAATTAATTTATTTATTTTTTTATTTATTTATTTATTTTAAAATAATGAATTACAAAAATTTGTGGTGCATACTTTGAATATAGCTGTCCTTAATGTTACAGTGGCATAACTGCTCAGATATTTTTAAGTAATAAGATAAGATAAGATAAGATAAGATAAGATAAGATAAGATAAGATAAGATAAGATAAGATAAGATAAGATAAGATAAGATAAGTCATTGCAGTTATACAGCACAACTTAGTTTGGTAGCACTCAGAGAAAATAGCAGTTATATATATATATATATATATATATATATATATATATATATATATATATATATATATATATATATAATACAAGATAAAGTAAGTGGGGGAATTGCAGTGTAGGTAGTTATTGCACAATTGTACTAGGTGTATTAATAATATAGTAATTACAACTGATACTGTGTACGCTGAATATGTTGGAACCTAATATGAAGAAATGCAATGTAAGAACATAATGTGACATGATGATGATGTTCAGCCAAAATACTTCCGCAAATCCTTTCATTGCAACCAACCACCAAATAATCCATCCATCCATTATCCATAACTGCTTATTCTGTGCAGGATCATGGGCAAGCCGAAGCCTATCCCAGCTGACCATGGGCAAGAGCCGGGGTACACCCTGGACAAGTCGCCAGGTCATTTCAGGGCAGAGACATAGAGACTTGCAACCATTCACACCTACAGTAAATTTAGAGTCAACAATTAGCCAAACCTGCATGTCTTTGGACTGTGGAGGAAACTGGAGCACCCGGAGGAAACCCATGCAGACATGGGGAAAACACACAAACTCCACACAGAAAGGCCCCTGTCAGCTGCTGTGCTCGAACCCAGAACCTTCTTGCTATGAGGTGACAGTGCTAACCACTACACCACCATGTTGCCCACCACCAAACAAGCAAATAAATAACTCAGAAATAAATAAGTACAGGTAAGAAAGCAGTAATAATACTTACACATATAATAACATTCCCCAGTAAAGTCTGTGCTGTAACCCTTTAGAAAGCCCTGGTAGGTTCCGTATAAGTTAGCATATGCTTGACCATGTAACGTGAATGACCATTAACTATTTTTCTTCTTTCATATTTATCTCTGTTGATATATGTACACTTTATGGCCAAAAGTATATCACCACCTGACAATACCACCTACATGTTATCCGTCCCCAATCAGTTCCCATAAAGTTAAAATCATAGAATTGTTTAGAAAGCACAAACCACCATGACAATGCTCCAGTGTATAAAGTGAGGTCCATGAAGACATGATTTGCCAAGGCTGATATGGATAAACTTGAGTGTCCAGCACAAAGCCCTGACCTCAACCCCACTGAACATCTTTGGGATTAACTGGAATGCTGACTGCACCCCAGACCTCCTCACTCGATATTAGTGCCTGACCTCACTAATGCTCTTGTGGCTGAAGGAGTACAAATCCCCACAGCCAGACTCTAGTGGAAAGCCGTCCCAGAAGAATGGAAGATTTGATAACAGCAAAGGTAGGACCAACTTCGTGTTAATGCCCATGGCTTTGGAATGGGTGCATATGGCCATGATGGTTAGGTGTCCACATTTAGACATATAATTTACATGACATTACTTGTAAGTACTATGTGTTTACTTGTAAAATAATTTGCTGAGTAAATAAACCGTACAATGTGGGTTTTTTTAATGATTAACAAATAATTCCTGTTACAATACAACCCCAATTCCAAAAAAGTTGGGACAAAGTACAAATTATAAATAAAAACAGAATGCAATAATTTACAAATCTCAAAAACTGATATTGTATTCACAATAGAACATAGACAACATATCAAATGTCAAAAGTGAGACATTTTGAAATTTCATGCCAAATACTGGCTCATTTGAAATTTCATGACAGCAACACATCTCAAAAAAGTTGGGACGGGGCAATAAGAGGCTGGAAAAGTTAAAGGTACAAAAAAGGAACAGCTGGAGGACCAAATTGCAACTCATTAGGTCAATTGGCAATAGGTCATTAACATGACTGGGTATAAAAAGAGCATCTTGGAGTGGCAGCGGCTCTCAGAAGTAAAGATGGGAAGAGGATCACCAATCCCCCTAATTCTGCACCGAAAAATAGTGGCACAATATCAGGAAGGAGTTCGACAGTGTAAAATTGCAGAGAGTTTGAACATATCATCATCTACAGTGCATAATATCATCAAAAGATTCAGAGAATCTGGAAGAATCTCTGTGCGTAAGGGTCAAGGCCGGAAAACCATACTGGGTGACTGTGATCTTCGGGCCCTTAGACGGCACTGCATCACATACAGGCATGCTTCTGTATTGGAAATCACAAAATGGGCTCAGGAATATTTCCAGAGAACATTATCTGTGAACACAATTCACCATGTCATTCGCTGTTGCCAGCTAAAACTCTATAGTTCAAAGAAGAAGCCGTATCTAAACATGATCCAGAAGCGCAGACGTCTTCTCTGGGCCAAGGCTCATTTAAAATGGACTGTGGCAAAGTGGAAAACTGTTCTGTGGTCAGATGAATCAAAATTTGAAGTTCTTTATGGAAATCAGGGATGCCGTGTCATTCGGACTAAAGAGGAGAAGGACGACCCAAGTTGTTATCAGCGCTCAGTTCAGAAGCCTGCATCTCTGATGGTATGGGGTTGCATTAGTGCGTGTGGCATGGGCAGCTTACACATCTGGAAAGACACCATCAATGCTGAAAGGTATATCCAGGTTCTAGAGCAACATATGCTCCCATCCAGATGACGTCTCTTTCAGGGAAGACCTTGCATTTTCCAACATGACAATGCCAAACCACATACTGCATCAATTACAGCATCATGGCTGCGTAGAAGAAGGATCCGGGTACTGAACTGGCCAGCCTGCAGTCCAGATCTTTCACCCATAGAAAACATTTGGTGCATCATAAAACAGAAGATACGACAAAAAAGACCTAAGACAGTTGAGCAACTAGAATCCTACATTAGACAAGAATGGGTTAACGTTCCTATCCCTTAACTTGAGCAACTTGTCTCCTCAGTCCCCAGACGTTTACAGACTGTTGTAAAGAGAAAAGGGGATGTCTCACAGTGGTAAACATGGCCTTGTCCCAACTTTTTTGAGATGTGTTGTTGTCATGAAATTTAAAATCACCTAATTTTTCTCTTTAAATGATACATTTTCTCAATTTAAACATTTGATGTGTCATCTATGTTCTATTCTGAATAAAATATGGAATTTTGAAACTTCCACATCATTGCATTCCATTTTTATTTACAATTTGTACTTTGTCCCAACTTTTTTGGAATCGGGGTTGTATAATATACCCTGCATCTCACCTGAAGTCAGGTGGGATTGGCTCCAGCTTCCACTGCGATCCTGATGGATAAGAGGGATAGATAATGGATGGATGGATGGATGGATGGATGGATGGATGGATGGATGGATGGATGGATGGATGGAGTCCACCAATCCATATGGTCACTGCCATCATTGCTCAGAAAGTAATAATACTAATTTCAGGTCACACTAAGTACATACTTTGTAAGTTGAATATCCACATTGAAAATGAATGTGATACAAACAAACAAACACTGGGGGAGACTATAATAGTGCTACATGCAAGCTAAATACCTTAGTTAATACATTCATACACACTAAACAACCAACAAATCAATAAATGCAGGCAATAAAGGTGTAATACACTTTGGATGAACGTTCCATAATAAACTCTGTGCTCTGAGGCTTTTGGGAAATCTTCATATAAACTTTTTATCTACTTGAATCTGCAGCATGCCAGGTATGCACATGATTATACAGTACTTACTTGATCTTAATTACTGTAAATGATACATTAAATAAAAACTAGTTTATACTTTGTCGTACTGCACAATATCTGCTATGTTTATCATTAATAAGTTCCATCCATCCATCCATTATCCATAACCGCTTATCCTGTGCATGGTCACAGGCAAGCTGGAGCCTATCCCAGCTGACTATGGGCGAGAGGCGGGGTACACCCTGGACAAGTCGTCAGATCATCACAGGGCTGACACATAGACACAGACAACCATTCACACTCACATTCACACCTACGGTCAATTTAGAGCCACCAGTTAACCTAACCTGCATGTCTTTGGACTGTGGGGGAAACCGGAGCACCCGGAGGAAACCCACGCGGACACGGGGAGAACATGCAAACTCCACACAGAAAGGCCCTCGCCGGCCACGGGGCTCGAACCCGGACCCTCTTGCTGTGATGTGACAGCACTAACCACTACACCACCGTGCCGCACTTTTTTATATTTGTATATGTAAATATTTAATTTAATTTATCGAGAAGTTTTCTCTATTTTCTATTCCTTGTTTATCCTGTAATGATGCTGCTGGAATTTTAATTTCCCTGAGGGAACCCTCCCAAAGGGATCAATAAAGTTCTATCTAATCTAATCTAATCTAATCTAATCTAATCTAATCTAATCTAATCTAATCTAATCTAATCTAATCTTTACATGTGCCTCAGACTTTTGCACAGCACTGTACTTGACTTTACATAGAATTACTACATACCCAATAAATATAGTTACCAAGTTAAAATACTGTACCAATTTCTTACAGTCATCTATTAGGATGTAATGATGATCTTTAGTGTTGGGACACTTTTGTAAAACTAATTCCTAGTCCAAGGTATATTCCGTACCGGTACCTGACTTTATTTTAGTCACAGTGTATTTACCTAGTTATTTACCTATTGTAAATTTTAAATACGACCAAATTGTATGAAATGTTCGTCATCTGTCTGTATGAATGAAATAGAACAAACCTGGAGCATGAGACTGTTTGTCTAGTAGCGCTGCATATGTGTATTTATTGGTGTGTAGATGTGTAGCTGTGTTATCATGTGCCCATGAGCCGTTAAGGGCTGTGCAGGAATCATGCTTCTGTCAGATCGAGTCAGATGGATGGCTCATTTCGATGTCCATTAATACTAAGATTTGTTTATAATGGTAGTGGTACTGTAGGTCTGTTCTTCTTGTGCTTCTTTTCTGCTGGAGGAGAGAGAGAGAGAGAGAGAGAGAGAGAGAGATGATTTGTGTACTGGTGGCTTTGATTAGCTCTAGTCCCCATATTGGACATCATATTTCCCAAGGTATTTTACCAGGAGGCTTCAGTGAAAAACAGATGTCATACACATCAACTGTACGCTGAAGTATGAAGTATGGCTACTATCACTGATACTAGAAGCCATAAAACTGCCTTGATAGCTTCCTAGCTCATACATATCCTGTTCTTCTTCCTCAGCCACGGAATTAAACAAACCCATCACGCCGGGTTTAAACACAAATCATCGTCTATCATTTCTAGAGTGGCACTGATCCAGCACTGATCCAAAGGACCGCTTCTGAGTCACTAAGATACAGTTTTTTATCAGTGGCTCATGCAGCCTTACACACTTACCTTCAAAAGAAGTAGCGTATGGACACAAATCATTGTCCATTCAGTTTATGCTATTTTACGGCAAAATTATGCAAATCGGTGTCTCAGATTACACTGAAGGTTTAATTTGAAAATACATGACCTTGTACTGGCGGCATGGTGGTGTAGTGGTTAGCGCTGTCGCCTCACAGCAAGAAGGTCCGGGTTCGAGCCCCGTGGCCGGCGAGGGCCTTTCTGTGCGGAGTTTGCATGTTCTCCCCGTGTCCGCGTGGGTTTCCTCCGGGTGCTCCGGTTTCCCCCACAGTCCAAAGACATGCAGGTTAGGTTAACTGGTGACTCTAAATTGACCGTAGGTGTGAATGTGAGTGTGAATGGTTGTCTGTGTCTATGTGTCAGCCCTGTGATGACCTGGCGACTTGTCCAGGGTGTACCCCGCCTTTCGCCCGTAGTCAGCTGGGATAGGCTCCAGCTTGCCTGCGACCCTGTAGAACAGGATAAAGCGGCTAGAGATAATGAGATGAGATGAGATGACCTTGTACTGTATGTTCAGACTTGTAGTCAAAAGTCAGTTGTTGGCTAAATTCTCCTGCTCTGTTGTTTTGTGTAATGCTTTGTTATAGGGTCATTCTAGAATATAGTTCGCGTCTCTGAGATCAACCTTTTGTTATTTTCCACAAAAGAAACCTTTACTGATTCAGTTTTGAACAATAATGCAAATTAGGACAAACTTTCACCAATAGCAATGCTTGATGTACATTTTAGACGCAATTTATCCATAAAACATTAACTAAATGACTCCCACCCCACATATTATTGGCTGTCTTTGACTCCTGATTCAGACATTCAGCTTGAATAAACATGAAGTGATTCAGTCTAGCAATCTGTTTTTTGGGGCTTATTCTATTAACTGTTATAAAATTAATTGCATCGAAAGTCTATTTTCTGTATTATGTGAAATATTTTTTTTAATCCGTCCCAATATTCTTGTCAACTCTGTTAACTCTGTTATAGAACCGCATAAAATTGACAAAGACTTTTAATAATACACATGACACCTGCACCGAGTGATGTCACTTCCTCTGACTGGAAACTTCAGAAAGCAACGAGGTATGTTATGTTTCCTTTCTCATTAGTTTGAACAAAATGTTGAGGATTTTACACCAACAGTAGATTAATTATTCATCACATCTGTTATTGTGATACTGGAGTGAATTTCTCACTTATTTTTTAAATAACAATAATATGATTAAAATCCATAATATTCTGTTTTTATTCATACCATGCGGTCGCTAGTTTGAGGTTAGCGTGTGGAGTTAAGACACAAAATGGTGGGAAATGTCAACTCTGTCGTCATCAATTCTGTTAATGGATTGCCCGGTTTAACAATAACAGAGTTGACGATGACTAATTTTGTTTTGTTTTGTTTTCTTTCAACACTTGAAATGTACAATGTACTTTCTTTCTAATTATAGAATGGTCCAAAAGATAGAAGGGATATGTACCTTGTGACCCAGAGGGGGTGGAGTTTCTGGGTCACACTGATCATGTCATCACCTTCATCTCTAACTACAGACTGTGTATTAAGTTCAAAGACGTAATTATCAATTGTGACTCATTAGCATTTAGTTTCATTTCTAAAAATTTGGAGTTGATCACATTCTGGAAGCTCTTTCACATCATGACTTGTTTTATTTTATTATAAGTTCTATATCTCATTCATTTTTTTAACTCAGAACTGAATAATATTAAGGTCACAGTAGGCCACGTAAATATAAAAGACAATCATGCTGTCAGAGTTTCTCCGGTTCCAAAACTAATGCAATCAGACATAAAATTTCCAAGAATTACTCCAACTAGGGTCAGGAGGGTTACTTTATAAATGTATTCTGATGCAGTTATTAATTATGTGTTAAAAAATGCAATCAGTACTCTAATCCAAGTATCACAAAAGTAAAGTAATGTAACTCGATGAGTTTCTGTTCCTTTTGGATTAAAATAGATGTTGCGTCCTTGGATGGTGACAGCATTTTCACAGCTGGAAGGCATAACTTGTACTGTACTGTAATGTTGTTCTCTTTTTGTGCTTTAAAGACAAAATAATGGTGAAATTTCCACCCACTGAATGCATTTTATCACTTGAGGCCATGATAATGAATTGGCAACTGTAAGATTAGCTATGCTTTTACTCAAAACCAGAGTGGTGTTGTGAGCCTTGTGTGGATGTATTTTAAAATTGTAATCCTACTAATAATCCCCATTTTTACTAAATGCATCTATAATCTCTTTTTTTTATTATTTTTTATAACTTTAACATAATACTGTTTCCTGTTTTTGGTCTCCTAATTACCGGTATGTAACGCCATTCCACGTATTCTGTTACTCCCCAAGCCTGCCTACAAGCAAGAGTCATTTTTATAGTTATATCTACAGCAATCATATGGAATCGATTTGTAACTTTCAGAGACGTTGGCTCATGCAACTTGTTACAGATTTGCAGTCGTGAGACTGCATTGCCTAAGGAGACCAATCACCATTGATCTCACATCTATCTGGAGAAATGCATGTTCAAGGATACCGCACACTATTCCTGAGTAGGCCAGCATGCCTAGAGGACCTAATAAAGGTTATGTGTGCCAGCAATAGTTCCTGAGTGGTTAAGGGTTTCATGGAGAGCGTGTGCCAAGGCGCAATGTCATGCGTGGGAGTGGCATGGCACCCGGAGCGAAAGAGCGTCAGATGGAAGAGCTGGTTTGCCATCAACGAGTGCTCCCATGGGCACTGCCACAGCTGACGAGCTGAAAGATGTGTAGGCTAATTATGAAAGTCCAAACTCGCAACACTTTTGAAGGCAGCAAGCAGGGAATATGTCGTCCGCTAACCTCTTGTTTTTAGCCAAAGTGATGTCCCTCTTTCGTTTCACTCTACAGCTCACAGAGACTCATAAACCCACAGTCAGGAAGAAGTAACGGTCACAGAGAGTTCATCTTATGTTTTCCCTCATGTATGTAATTTCATTTCATATAATTTTATTATCCTGTGTTCACTCAAATTACATGGTACACAGTGTGGCATTGATAGAGTGGAGGGCTAAAAGTATCAAGCTAACGAGGTTGGAGGGAAAAGTATGCAGGTGGTCAGTGTGCTAATGCATCAAGTTTATACAACTGAAACTATGGGTCTTTTAGCCCCATTTTATTTCCTCCTTATGTCAATAGATTGAAACCATCTGTGTGTAATGAATAAGACTATTAAAGAGAGAGCAAAAAAGCACCTCATCAGCTAATACCTAAGTTGGGTGGAATGCAGATTTTAAATAGTCGACATATTTCAGTGTAAATCGAAGTTGACTGTGACTGGAGCCGGGCGTAATTGTCCGAGCTTTTGATTTTTTTTTCTTCTTCTTCTTTTTTTTTAACCACATCACACCATTTCTGCTCCATTAGAAATGAACAATCACTGTGCATTCATCACAAGCTGTCACGTCCCTCACATTTATCTCGGGCCTCAGCGCCGAACGCTGCTCAGAAAATAAAAGTGGCCCTTCGCACCCCTTTTCCTGAAGTACAACAGTATGTTGAGCAAGTGGACCGGAACAAAACAAAACTTTCAGAACTTCCCTCGCCCCCCCCCTTCTTCCTTCCCCAGTCATTCTGTGTTTAAATTGGTCCCGGGAGGGCTTTAGCAAATCACATACCTCTGTGAAATCAGCGCGAGTCAGGAGAAACTTCTGGAAATCTCATCAGTAAGGCTTATACAAGGACACAGCCGTCAATCAAAGCTACAGACCTGGGGTATAGATCTACAGAGACTCACTTAAAACTAATGCAAGCAGGCATCAATTTAACAAATACAGCAGTCATCTGGCATGTTTACCAATGCTAATGCTCAGCTAGTGTTTGAGAGTATAATGATAGCATAGTGCATGCGCATACACACACATACACACACGCATACACAGGAGTTAGATTTTTTTCAGCTACCTTATTCCTTATTTTCTCTCTTTTGGCTGTTTATTTATAGATGGAATGAATATGGAGGATATTACAGTATCGTGCTAATGTGTTTTAAACGGCAAATCATTTGGAATCACTTAAGACACCAATGGTGAGTAATCTGACCCATTAAGTCCATTTTCATGTTTACAACCAATTTATATTATGCTAGCCATGAAAAAGAAGAAGAAGAAGAAGAAGAAGAAGAAGACATTATTTGTCACATGCATACTTCAAGCACAGTGAGATTCATCCTCTGCATTTAACCCATCTGAAGCAGTGAACACACGCACACACACCCAGAGCAGTGGGCAGCCACACATAGCGCCCGGGGAGCAGTCAGGGGTCAGGTACCTAGCCTGGGCCCGCCCATCCTAAGCGTGACGCAACACGAGGGCCTGTTGCGAGCTTAGTCTGGCCAGGCAAGCTATCTACAGCTCTTCCAAGCTCCCGAAAAATCGGGAACCAATCAACTTTGAGCATCTCCAACGGCCCTGGGTAGAGGCGTGTTCAAGGCAGTGACGTAGTAGAACTGCGACCGGAAGCCATAGATTGTTTACAGAATCTATGCCGGAAGCGCTTCATTCACGCTTCCGCATCTATTACGCATAGATGCTGTATTGAAAGCATTCAACGGGAAGTTCTCATTGAAAACGGAGCAAAGAGCAGCCCTGGAGGTATTTATTGAAAGGAAGGACGTTTTTGCCTTGCTCCTGACCGGCTTCGGTAAGAGTTTAATCTACCAGTTAGCCCCGTCGCATCACATACGTCAGAGGAAAGAGTGATGTGATTGGTTTAAGCTTCATCACAGCCTTTTCTGGCTTTGACCAGTAGCAAACTGAGGCATTTCAGGGAGGCGGGTCAACCACGGGCTCTGGGAAACGGTTGGGCTTAATATCTTGGCCAGACCAATAGCTCGGAGAGCTTTGAAGTCGCGTTAGCCAGGCTATCAGGTACCTTGCTCAAGGGCACTTCAGCTCAAGGCCGCCCCATGTTAACCTAACCGCATGTCCTTGGACCTTGGGAGAAACCAGAGCACCCAGAGGAAACCCACACAGACACGGGGAGAACATGCAAACTCCACACAGAAAGGCCCCCGCGGGCCGCCGGGCCCGAACCCAGAACCCTCCCGCTACGAGGCGACAGTGCTAACCACTACACCACCGTGCCGCCCCTAAATAAAAGCTTAATGCTGCATACTTTAACAAATACAGTCTGTATGCACTAGCTGCTACATATTGCAGTGATTAAACTCGATGTAAAGCTACAGTTGACACCTACACTCTCTCAGTTTTCAGCTCTCTCTCTCACACACACACACACACACACACATATATACACAGCCATACTCTGTCCCACGGCTCTCAGCTCCCAAGGGAACCCCAAAGAGTCCCAGCAGCACGGCTCTCATAATTGTTCACAATCTACCCTGAAATGCTTCTAATCTGGAGCCTTTTTTCCAGATATGACAATACACACAAACACACACCAACACACACACACACGCATACTCGCCCACACCACAGGAGGCTAAGCATTATCAAGGAGTGTCATACATCAAATTCTCCCCAACTTCCATGTTTAGCCCATATAACATTTCACCCATTTTTTTTTTTTAGAATTAATTACCAAAGCCATAAACTCAATACTTCTATTCATTATTTGCGCTCGTAAAAGGTCAACATTCCCTTGCGGATATTACACAGAAACACAGGAATAGGCGTCTAGATCCATAAACAAATTTGTCATTGACTGCGGAAAAAGTTTGAACTTGTAGAACAGTTACAGTGGTTAATGGTTAGGTCACTCTGGACTATACGGTCCTCAGAGAACATTAGTAACAGCAGGAAATGTGGAGACACACCAGCCTACACCACAGCTCCATTCAACCAATGCCCTTTTCTCAAATACAACAGTCAAAAAATATTTTTTATGATACACAAATGTAGGAAAGGCTGTAGGAAAATGAAAAGCAGGATATATATATATTTTTAATGTTACTGATTACTCAACCTACATCATCGTTTATCATCAATACATGCAATTTTGTAAATGGCAGCCAGAGATTTCTTGAGCAGATCTATGTTATTCACACTTTCATAGCAGTTTTTCAACTGGCCTGAATACTTGAGTCCAAACGTCATACGCTCTCAGAGCAAATGGGCTCAGGTTGAGAAAGAGTTGTGAAAGTGTCCTAAGACTAAGGCTCAGTATCAGTATCATTTAACCGCTGACCTCATTTCCTGTTGTCTCTTCCAATCTTTCTTTTTCATTTTGTTTTTCCCCTCTTCTTCTTTCTCTGGGCCAGAGTTATTCAGATATAATTTGGAAAGATTGAGTTACATAAAGTCCCTACTCAGAAAGGAATTACCGGACTAACATGACTAAATGCAGACAACAGTTAGTAACCATTGGTGATTTGGTCATGTCTAGAAATTACACAATTTGAAGTGGTTATATTTTGTTTCAGGCAGCATGATGGTGCAGTAGTTAACACTGCTGCTTTACAGCAAGAAGGTTGTGGGTTTGAACCTGGTGGCTGACCAAGACCTACCTGTGTGGATTTCTTTTGGGTGCTCCAGTTTCCTCCTGCAGTCCAAAAGACATACAGATTAAGTCAACTGGCTAATCTAAATTGCCTGTTCACTCTCAGAAAATAAAGCACATTATTGTACCTTTAGGAGTATCACAGCTTGTGACTGGTGCAGTACCCTCTAAGGTACTTATTTGTACACTTCATATACTGCTTATGTAGCTTTTTGGCCTTTAAAAGGTACACATTTGCCCCTTTTCCACCAAAGCAGTTCCAGGGCTGGTTCGGGGCCAGTGCTTAGTTTGGAACCGGGTTTTCTGTTTCCACTGACAAAGAACTGGCTCTGGGGCCAGAAAAACCGGTTCCAGGCTAGCACCAACTCTCTGCTGGGCCAGAGGAAAGAACCGCTTATGTCAGCGGGGGGTGGAGTTGTTAAGACCAACAACAATAAGAAGACCGTGAAAGATCGCCATTTTTAAGCGCCGAGAAGCAGCAGCTGTACAAACGCGAGGTCATTCAGTATTATTATTGTTGTTGTCGCTGCTGCTGCTTCTTCCGTGTTGTTTTTGCTTCAATATTCGCGACAAGGCTTATGCAAACGTAGTGACATAACTGACGTATACAGCGATGTAATGACGTGGCTTCCCTTAGCACCTCGAGCTATGGAAAAGCAAACTGGTTCTCAGCTGGCTCGCAAGTTGAACGAGTTGTGAACCAGCACCAGCACTGGCCCCAAACCAGCCCTGGAACTGATTTGGTGGAAAAGGGGTAATAGTTACCTTGAGGTCCAATAATGAGCCCTAGGGGTACATTAATGTAGGGGACAGAAATGAACACCTACTGTACCCCTATTTCTGACAGTGTTGGTGTGAATGTTTGTTCATTTCTATGTTAACCCTGTGATAGATTGGCAATCTGCCCAGGGTGTACCCCGCCTTTTACCTGACGTCAGTTGGGATTTGCTCCAGTTTCCCCCATGACCCTGATGGATAAGTGCTATAGATAATGGATGGATGTTTTGTTTCATTCCAATTTTTAACCTTTTCATCAAACAAGAGTCCATCCATCCATCCATCCATCCATCCATTATCTGTAGCTGCTTATCCTGTTCGACAAGATCGCGGGCAAGCTGGAGCCTATCACAGCTGACTGTGGGCAAGAAGCAGGGTACACCCTGGACAAGTCACCAGATCATCGCAGGGCTGACACAGAGAGACACAAGACCATTCACACTCACATTCACACCTACGGTCAATTTAGAGCCACCAATTAACCTAACCTGCATGTCTTTGGACTGTGGGGGAAACTGGAGCACACAGAGGGAACCTATGCAGACATGGGGAGAACATGCAAACCACACAGAGAAAGGCCCCCGTCGGCCACTGGGCTTGAACCCAGGACCTTCTTGATGTGAGGCAACAGTGCTAACCACTATATTTAATACAGAGGGATTAAACACATACTTGTCACTCCATCATCAAGACATTAGTTCACTAATTAGACCAGATAGGGTGAATCAAATAAATTAAAAAACAAAAACAAAAACATGAATGTTCCTTACCCTGTAGCTCATTTCTGGTCCAATGAGAAGCCTTTAGCTAAATAGTTAACATAAATGCATGGAATGGGGGGAATCAGCTACAGAAGCCACAATGGTTCATGGTTTAGATTTGCTGAGCTACAGCCATTTTATTCATTTATAAGCTCAATCACATTATCTTATCAAATGTTTAGTTTATTCAGTGATGTGGTCTGCATCTGGACTACATCCAGGTTTAGATAATTAAGGGGATGCAGAAATGAAGGAAACAAATGAACCCAAATATCAGTTCCATATTTATCCTGTTGACAAGCTTTGTCAAGCTGGCAGCTTGCAAATCTAAAGTGGGAGGCTGACAACTCTGAAAGTCTTGCAAGGCTGCTAATCAGGAGACAAGGCTCTGGCATTACCACACCCCATCCCCTCCTCTCCACCCTTCATTTTCCCCTCTAATTACTTTGTCTTCTGATAAAGCCATGGCTCTGGGATCATCAAAAGTCCTTGAAACAAAGAGCAATATATGGCAATTACCCAGTCCCTCATCTGCAAGAGTAAGATTAACAAGCAGCTTATGAGCTCACACTCAGTGGATGTGCTTAGCTGAGGACTTCAGACCTTTCAGAAGGCATACAATTGAGTCCACAATTACATGTTAACTGAACATAAAACATAAATAGTACATCAAACAGAAACTCTGCTTCTTGTAGTGTTTCTGCTTGTTGTTTAGAATCCAATGAGCTTGAACTTTGTGTGTGTGTGTGCGTGTGTGTGTGTGTGTGTGTGTATCAGCTGTAACATCAAAACCATTGACAGGCGAAGTGAATAACATTGATTATCTCATTACAGTGGCATCTGTCAAGGGGTGGGATATATTCGGCAGCAAGAGACCAGTCAATTCTCAAAGTTGATATGGTGGAAGCAGGAAAAATGGGTAAGGGTAAGGATCTGAGTGACTTTGACAAGGGCCAAATTGTGATGGCTGGATGGCTTGGTCAGAGCATCACCAAAACAGCAGGTCTTTTGGGCTGTACCAGGGATTCAACAGATAATACCTACCAAAAGGGGTCCAAGGAAGGACAACCGGTGAACCAGTGACAGGGTCATGGGTACCCAAAGCTCACTGATCTGTGTGGGGACCAAAGGCTACTCCATCTGGTCTGATCCCACAGAAGAGCTACTGTAGTACAAATTGCTGAAAAGGTTCATGCTGGCTATGAAACATACAGTGCACCAAAGCTTGCTGTTCACTGGGTTGCATATATGCAGATTGGTCAGAGTGACCATGCTGAACCCTGTGAACCACCTGGTCTGATGAATCCATCCATCCATTATCTGTAGCCACTTATCCTGTACAGGGTCGCAGGCAAGCTGGAGCCTATCCCAGCTGACTATGGGCGAGAGGCGGGGTACACCTTGGACAAGTCACGAGGTCACCGCAGGGCTGGTCTGATGAATCATGTTTTCTTTTATAACATGTGGATGGCATGGTGTGTGTGCATCACTTGCTTGGGGAAGAGATGGCAGCAGGATGCATTATGGTAAGAAGTCAAGCTGGCAGAGGCTGTGTAATGCTCTGGGCAATGTTCTACTGGGAAATCTTGGTTCCTGACACCCATGTGAATATTACTTTGATATGTACTGCCGACCTAAATATTGTTGCAGACCAAGCAGACCCCTTCATGGCAACAGTATTCCATAATGGCTGTGGGCTCTTTCAGCAGGATAATGTGACCTGCCACACTGCAAAAGTTGTTCAGGAATGGTTTGAGGAACATGACAAAGAGTTCAAGGTGTGAACTTGGCCTCCAAATTCCTCAGATTTCAATTTGATTGAGCATCTGTGGGATGTGCTGGACAAAAAAGTCCAACCCATGGAGGCCCCAACTCATATGTGCTGCAAGTGACTTGGTACCAGATACCACAGTACACGTTCAGAAGTCTTGTGGAGTCCAGAGCTATTTTGGTGGCACAAGGAGGACCTATACAATATCAGGCAGGTGGTTTTGAGGTTATGTCAGATTTGTATGTGTGTGGGTGTGTGTCTTTTTTGTTTCTTCAATTTGTCCCTTCTATAACAGAACACTTTATAGGTGGTTCCAGGCAGAACCTCTTTAAGAAGGGGTGGCACAGTGGTGTAGTGGTTAGCACTGTTGCCTCACAGCAAGAAAATTCTAGGTTTGAGCTCAGTGGCTGACGAAGGCCTTTCTGTGTGGAGTTTGCATGGTGTCTGCGTGGGTTTCCTCAAGGTGATCCGGTTTCCCCCATAGTCCAAAGACATGTAGTTGGGTTAACATGGGGAGTTCTTGGGCTGAAGTGCCCTTGAGCAAGGCACCTAACCCCCAACTGCTCCTCTGGGTATGTGTGTGTGCTCATTGTCCAATTGTGTGTTCACTGCTTCAGATGGGTTAAATGCAGAGAGGAATTTCAATGTGCTTAAGTGTACATGTGATAAATAAAGTTGTTGTTGTTGTTGTTATTCCTCTTCAAGAAGCTAACAACCTTAACTACCCAAGAACACTTATTTATTTATTTATTTATTTATTTATTTATTTATTTATTCTTTTTTTATTCAATTTTCTTGTGCCAGATCTATACGTCAGCCAATGAATCTGCTCAGCCAAAGACTTCTGGCCTGTTACAGTATTTAATTTCGTCAAATATTTCAATTAAATATTATGTACAGATAAATAATTCAACCTGCATGGTCTGACTTTCATATTTGTAACAATTAACAAAAATGAATTTGTTTCAAATATTAAAAGGTGAACTTCAGGATGAAGGTGTCACGGTGGTGTAGTGGTTAGCACTGTTGCCTCACAGCAACAAGGTTCTGGGTTTGAGCCCAGTAGCCAACAGGCAATGCCGGATTAACTATATGGGCCTGCGGCACAGTGCCCAGGGGCACTAACCACTCACAGCCAGTGGGGGGGCACCACATGACAGAAACTTTAAAAATATTTTTCGTGAATGTTTGTACACTTAAAATGGTTATACATTTGACATTGTTAAATAGTCATATATAATTCATTATGAACACTAATTTCATAAGAACAACAACATTAATCATAATTCTGAGCAAGAGTGGCCTATGTGACCATTAACCCCCCTTTTCTCAACCTGTCAGTTGAGCCAGTCCACCTACGGTGAAATGTATCAATTTTTTAAAAACCGCGGTAGAAATGAAAAATGGACAGACATCAATTGAGTGGTTGTGCGAAGAGAAAATTAAAAAAAAGAGAGACTCCAGGCATGTCGCTGCAATTAAAAATGCTCCAGTGTTAGATCGTTTTTTTTTTATAAAAACATCGACAACTGATGTCACTACCAGCGCTGAAGCCAAAGCTAGTGAAATCAGCGATGCTAGTGAGGGAGATGGCCCTGCTAGCACTAGCTGGAGAGATGCTACAACCACAGCCAGTGTTAGCCGAGGGGTCGGCGACGACGAGGATCCCCTTGAGGAAGATGGGAGCAAGGGAGACCCCGGGGAGGAGGATATGTGCGAAGCCATCTTAAGCCAGGTAGAGATCAGTTCACACCATGGTGACGAGAAGGAAGACGAGGGAGTTATGGATGTCAACCCAGCGCAGCCGACGCCAGTAGAACACTTCTCTATTTCAACTGATCCTGCGCTATGGGGAGATCTAACGGAGTTGAAAAAAGAACTGGCTATTGCTAATGGTCCCGCCACCTACCACAACCGGGCGGCTAAATATGCAGCATCTGCACGGCACGATGGTAAGAAAACCAGATTTCTTACAAATGATCTCTTCCAATGCCAGCTGCCGAACAAACAGTCAGTGTCCAGAGATTGGCTAATCTACTCCCCTTCAACCGGCATGGTGTGCAGGAGGTTACTGAACGCGTGCCCGCAGGGTGGTGGTGGTGGGGGGGGCACTTGAGGTATAGTGCCCAGGGGCACCACATTGGCTTAATATGGCACTGCCGACAGGGGCCTTTCTGTGTGGAGTTTGCATGTTCTTGCTGTGTCTACATGGGCTTCCTCCGGGTGCTCCGGTTTCCCCCACAGTCCAAAGACATGCAGGTTAGATTAACTGGTGTCTCTAAATGGACTGTAGGTGTGAATGTGAGTGTGAATGGTTGTTTGTCTCTGTGTGTCAGTCCTGCAGTGATCTGGTGACTTGTCCAGGGTGTACCCTGCCTCTTGCCCATAGTCATCTGGGATAGGCTCCAGTGTGCCCGTGACCCTGAACAGGATAAGCGGTTATGGATTATGGATGGATAGATGGATTTCAGGATGAAGGGCAGGGTTATTAATAGTACACACTGTACCTTGACTTACAGTGAACAAAATCCAAATCTTTGCTACACACACATATTTTTACAGATGCCTTCCAAATGCTTTTTAAAGGCTCATTTCCACCATGTTATTTTTTTCCTTAAGTACAACCTCGTTATGTATTTATAATTTGTATCCACCCTAAACGAACCCACTGTGATCTATGGTATCAAATTAGATTCAGCTTCCCAAAGAGGTGATTCACACAGTCACAGACATGGTAATAACTACTTGTGACAGTTTTAACATGTAGATCAAACATGTGCTAACAACTCCTAATCTGTCACCTTTGGGCCTCCGACCGGAGTACTGGTCTTATTAAGAGAGCAGCAGAGAGGCTGAAGCGCACTAATGAACTGAAGTGTTCACAGTGCACTTGACTCAGTGTGAGCTTACATTAGATATATTAGCTCCTAAAATGGTGATTATTGCTGCTGAAATCTTTTCTGAGGTTAAATGCTGCCAGACTCTGCTGTGAACAAGCCTTTAATTGCAATTATAACTGAAAACAGCCCAATGTGTTTGACAGTATCACTTTTTCAAGAGGAAGTGTTACAAAACTAGAGTGTGAGGGTGAAAAAAAGTGATGGGAAACTTGCATTTACCATGATTATGTGTAAAAATGCATGTCTTGTATTTTATTTTAGTATTACGCAGTACTCTGTAAGCAATATTCGGAGCTATCTTTCTTTTTTGATATGCAGACATTATGTAATGGTAATGCAATGGTGTCTTTTTTTTTGGTACAGTGGCTTGCAAAAGTATTCATCCACATTGGTGTTCGTCCTGTTTTGTCGCTTTACAAGCTGGAATTAAAATGGATTTTTGTTGGGTTAGCACTATTTGATTTACACAACATGCCTACTACTTGAAAGGTGCCATTTTTTTTATTGTGACACAAACAATAATTAAGATGAAAAAACAGAAATCTGGAATGTGCATAAGTATTCACCCCCTTTCGTATGAAACCCCTAAATAAGAGCTGGTCCAGCCGATTCACTTCATAAGTCACATAATTAGTTGATTAAGATCCACCTGTGTGCAATCAAAGTGTCACATGATCTGTCACATGATGTCCATATAAATCAACATGTTCTGGAAGGACCCTGACTCTGCAACACTACTAAGCAAGCAACATGAAAACCAAGGAGCCTCCAAACAGGTCAGAGACAAAGTTGTGGAGAAGTATAGATCAGAGTTGGGTTATAAAAAATATCCCAAACTTTGTGTATCCCAGGGAGCACCATTAAATCCATTATAGAAAAATGGAAAGAATATGGCACCACTACAAACCTGACAAGAGAAGGCCACCCACCAAAACTCACAGACCGGGCAAGGAGGGCATTAATCAGAGATGCAACAAAGACACCAGAGATAATGCTGAAGGAGCTGCAAAGATACACACCGGAGATGGGAATATCTGTCCATAGGACCACTTTAAGCTGTACACTCCACAGAGTGGGGCTTTATGGTAGAGTGGCCAGAAAAAAACGCCATTGCTTAAGAAAATACATTTGGAGTTTGCCCAACAGCATGTGGCAGACTCCCCAAACACATGGAAGAAGATTCTCTGGTCAAATGAGACAAAAATTGAACTTTTTGGCCATCATGGGAAATGCCATGTGTGGTGCAAACCCAACACCCTGAGAACACCATCCCTACAATGAAGCATGGTGGTGGCAGCATCATGCTGTGGGGATGTTTTTCATCTGCAGGGACAGGAATGCTGGTCAGGACTGAAGGAAAGATGGATGGCACTAAATACAGGGCAATTCTGGAGGAAAACCTGTTTGAGTCAGCCAGAGGTTTGAGACTGGGATGAAGGTTCACAGTCCAGCAGGACAATGACCCTAAACATAATGCTAAAGTGACACTGGAGTGGTTTAAAGGGAAACATTTAAATGTCTTGGAATGGCCCAATCAAAGCCCAGACCTCAATCCAATTGAGAATCTGTGGCATAACTTGAAGATCGCTGTACACCAATGCAACCCATCTAACTTGAAGGAGTTGGAGCAGTTTTGCCTTGAGGAATGGGCAAAAATCCCAGTGGCTAGATGTGCTAAGCTAATAGAGACATACGGTCACATACCCCAAGAGACTTGCAACTGTAATTGTAGCAAAAGGTGGCTCTACAAAGTATTGACTTTTTTTTTTTTTGGGTGGGGGAGTTAATGCCTATTCACAAGCCAGATTTCTGTTTTTTTTTTTATCTTAATTATTGTTTGTGTCAGGGCGGCACGGTGGTGTAGTGGTTAGCACTGTCGCCTCACAGCAAGAAGGTCCGGGTTCGAGCCCCGTGGCCGGCGAGGGCCTTTCTGTGCGGAGTTTGCATGTTCTCCCCGTGTCCGCGTCGGTTTCCTCCGGGTGCTCCGGTTTCCCCCACAGTCCAAAGACATGCAGGTTAGGTTAACTGGTGACTCTAAATTGACCGTAGGTGTGAATGTGAGTGTGAATGGTTGTCTGTGTCTATGTGTCAGCCCTGTGATGACCTGGCGACTTGTCCAGGGTGTACCCCGCCTTTCGCCCGTAGTCAGCTGGGATAGGCTCCAGCTTGCCTGCGACCCTGTAGAACAGGATAAAGCGGCTACAGATAATGAGATGAGATGAGATTGTTTGTGTCACGATCAAAAAAATAAAAAACAATGTGTGCCTTTAAAGTGGTAGGCATGTTGTGTAAATCAAATGGTGCCCACCCCCAAAAATGCATTTCAGTTTCAGCTTGTCATGCGACAAAACAGGACAAACACTAAAGGGGATGAATACTTTTGCAAGGCACTCTAACAGTGAAAAATGAGGTGAAAGCGCATCACTAGTCAGAGGCGATAGACCTTAAAAATTTCCAAACGCTTTTTTTTTAAATACTATTACATTGTGCACAGTGCCTCACCATAGCTGTCTCTCTCTCTCTCTCTCTCTGTCTCTCTCTCACACACACACACACACACACACACGTCTCTGATGACAGAGCATCTACAGGGACATGTCGAATCAATGGCCATAAGACATTGGGTTACAGTTCAGGGGAATTTGCAAGTTAAGTAGGCGGTGAATAGGAAAGAGCAGCTGATGAAGTGGAGTCACATCATCCTATTGTTAGTGTTGCATGTAGGTTAATCATGTGACAAACACACAGAGAAGGCTCACTTAACCAGCCAGTGCGTTCGAAGAAGAAGAATTCATGATAGCATAAATGTAGTCATCTAGTCAAGGGGTACGCAGTGTTTCACACTGATTCAGCATGCATCCCCGTGTATGAACACATTAGCATAAATTCAATGATGACATTGTCTCATAACATAATACATTACACGGTTGACCTACAGACTAAATAATCCAATGATCCTGAGGTTATTCTCATTAAGGTGGGCTGAAAACATCACATCATGTGCACTTCAGGAAAATTCAGAACATGCGAGTGATAGATTCAGTCTCAGTGGTGGTTGGTATAAGAGCTAGCAAGGTTTAATCCCTGAGACTTTTTTTTTCTTTTTTTGATATCAGGTAATTTGCTATCAGATAATTTGGATTATTTTTGGACTTTTATGAAACCGAATGTAACAGAACCACACATTTTTGTCAGAAAAAAATACAGAAGGCTTGGGCTGATTTCTTTCGAGCCTAGTGTTGCCACCTGTCCCGGTTTTTCCTGATTGTCCCGGATTTTCATGGTCTGTCCCGGAAAAAAAAAAAAAAATCCGGGACACTGAATGTCCCGTTTTTTTGTACATAATGGGCAAAATGTGTATTTCAACTTGCGAGCCAGCTGTGAACCAGTTTGCTTTTCCAAGCTTGCCGTGCTAAGCGGAGCCACGTCATTACGTCGCTGTATACGTCAGTTACGGCGCCACGTTTACATAAACCTTGGCGCGAATATCGAAGCAAAAACAACACGGAAGAAGCAGCAGCAACAACAACAATAATAATAATAATGGCTGACTTCGCGTTTGTACAGCTGCTGCTTCTCGTCGCTTAAAAATGGCGATCTTTCGCGGTCTTGTTATTGTTGTCGGTCTTAACAACTCCGCCCCCCTGCTGACGTAAGCGGTTCTTTCCTCTGGCCCAGCAGAGAGTTGGTGCTAGCCTGGAACCGGTTTTTCTGGCCCCAGAGCCAGTTCTTTGTCAGTGGAAACAGAAAACCCGGTTCCAAACTAAGCACTGGCCCCGAACCAGCCCTGGAACTGCTTTGGTGGAAAAGGGGCAATGGAGGATGCTTGGACTGATAAAAGAAACAGACTCTCTGTTGCAATGGTGAAGGCTGAGCTTCAAGTCAGGCTAAACTTTCAGTTGTCCTGTACTGAGTTCAAGACATTCATTGAAAATCAGCCAGGACTCATAGCAGCAGCAAAGAAAAACACCAAATATAAATGGAAGATTAGGTAAGGTTTTGGTGAATTCAATGAAATAGTGTAGTACATACTCCTGTATGTGCCCAGTTATATCAGTTACATGTCCTCCTATGTATTTGTTTAGCCAAGAGCAGCAGAGGCACAGGCAAGCACAAGCAAAGCACACGCCACACTCTAAGCAATCAGGTAAGCTGTTTGACACTACACCTTACATTGTTACATTCAGGTATTCTTAGATACAATGAAAAATTAATTATTTATTTTTATTCCACATAAGCAAACAAACAGAACTTAATTACAGTATGTATTCCCCTTTTACCTGTGCCCACTACTGCCCCCAGGTGTCCACAACCAAAAACTGTTGGAAATAAACCAAAATAATGAAGACCTGCTATATTATGTAAAGCAATTAACTAAACAAATAACTAGCAAAAGCGTCATTTTTACTAATTAGAGCAATACAATTTCAGCATAGAAGGGTGATTTTTGTCTTGGGTTAGATGTGCGAAGGGCGCCGTTGCTTACAAGCAAAAAGGTCGATTGGATGGTCGAAATGTCCAGGATTTTTGTCAGACACAGGTGGCAACTCTATTCGAGCCCAGACTGTAGAGTTATCCAGTGACAGCCATGTCAGGTGTTTTCACTGATAGAAATGCCTGATTTTTCAGTCTGCTTTGCCTACTCATCCATAACACCACACCAAAAGGGAGTCCCATATACGTTTTCGTACATTGGGGGAGTGCCTGTTAGAGAGCGCACTTGTCCTGGGCCATCGGCATAGTGAGGTAGGGTGGCCAGTTCCTTTCCTCGCCGCCTTTAACTTCCCCAGTGTTTCCACCAGGTCCCCATTCACTGCTGGGTGGACAGGGAGCGAGCCCCAGATCCCCGTCGAGCCGAGGCTCGAACCAGGGACCGTTCGCTTAGCGGTCAAGCGCTCTAACCACTTGGCCACCTGCGCTCCAACACCACACCAGCAATCATGGAGAAGCCAGCTATGAAATACAGTTGCAGGTTTAATGAATTTGTACAAGCTGAATTATCAGTCTTTTTTGTTTCTTTTAAAGTGATTAACCAGAAAATTTTGAAATTGCATGATTATGAAATGTCATCATTATACATTAATATGAGATGTTCTAGATGAAATAATAATAATAATAATCTCATTCTAATCATCTCTAGCCGCTTTATCCTGTTCTACAGGGTCGCAGGCAAGCTGGAGCCTATCCCAACTGACTACGGGCGAAAGGCGGGGTACACCCTGGACAAGTCGCCAGGTCATCACAGGGCTGACACATAGGTGGGGTTTACATTAGACCGTATCAGCGGATCATCAGATTAACGTTTTTAAAAACGATTAGCGTGCACACAGCAATGCCAATACACGATTCGCGTGCACACAGCAACGCCAATACACGGATACGCTAATCACATGACTAATTAGACGGCACGTAAGTTGAAATGTAATGTGTAAATTTCTCCTCAGCGGCTCGGCTCCGCAGGCATCCTGCGCTCCAAATCACTCCGCCCTGAACAGCGAGTGCCCTCTGGAGGGTGCGCACTCCGGCCCTGCGCAGCTCACAGAGCGCGCAAGTGAAGCGCACGAGCAGTGATTCGGGACTGAGCCGCTGTGTGTGTGCTCTCAGTGCATATCGGGCATGCGCAAGTCACTTACCACTTGCAAGTGGAAGGATGGCAAGCCTAAAGACAATCATAACTACACAATGGGCAGTATTTGCATCAGTATTTGCAGTATTTTCATACTTTTATACTCTTTAATGAAAGGTGATACAAGGCGGAAGTCCGCGCCGTTTTTCAGCAGTCGCGTCCCATGACCAACGCCAGCGAATCAGGAAGGTGGATGTCACAGTGACGTTGTCCAATGACGATGTCAGCTAGAGCTCAGCACAGCGTATCCTCGTATCTCAATGTTTACACAGCACCGGATCAGATACGAACTGGGTTGAATACGTGGGCCCTGGCGGATTCTCGTTTCCCGGCGTTTCAATGTGAACGGACAGTGCATCCGCGAAGAAAACGAGACAGATACGGTCTAATGTAAACTTGGCCATAGACACAGACAACCATTCACACTCACATTCACACCTACGGTCAATTTAGAGTCACCAGTTAACCTAACCTGCATGTCTTTGGACTGTGGGGGAAACCGGAGCACCCGGAGGAAACCCACGCGGACACGGGGAGAACATGCATACTCCACACAGGCCCTCACCGGCCACGGGGCTCGAACCCAGACCTTCTTGCTGTGAGGCGACAGCGCTAACCACTACACCACCGTGCCACCCCCAATAATACACATCACATCACATCACATCACATCACATTATCTCTAACCGCTTTATCCTGTTCTACAGGGTCGCAGGCAAGCTGGAGCCTATCCCAGCTGACCACGGGCGAAAGGCGGGGTACACCCTGGACAAGTCGCCAGGTCATCACAGGGCTGACACATAGACACAGACAACCATTCACACTCACATTCACACCTACGGTCAATTTAGAGTCACCAGTTAACCTAACCTGCATGTCTTTGGACTGTGGGGGAAACCGGAGCACCCGGAGGAAACCCACGCGGACACGGGGAGAACATGCAAACTCTGCACAGAAAGGCCCTCGCCGGCCCCGGGGCTCGAACCCAGGACCTTCTTGCTGTGAGGCGACAGCGCTAACCACTACACCACCGTGCCGCCCACCCCCCAATAATAATAATAATAATAATAAGCGGACTTTGGCGTAAAAAACATGTTAAAGTTGTAACATCAGTCCGTTGGGCCATTTCCTCAGGTGCGGCCATACTGGATTAGCCAGATACATTGGATGAATGTATTAGGAGACAAAAATGAGGGTGGCGCTCCCTGACAGGATTCCACACGTCTTCCTCATTCCCTCCTGGATCCAAGACATTTGGCTGAGTGGCTTCATTGAGTAAAACAAGAAAACTTTGCTCCGGGAAAAAGTAGCAAATTGTGCAGTGAGCATTTTACAGAAGATTGTTTTGTGGAGGACTTGGATGAAAAAATCACTGGGAAGAAAAAGAGAGGCATGGGGCAGAAACGACAAGTGAAGCCAGACGTGAGGCCAACTTTGTTTCACCACAAAACACCGACACCGGCAGCGCGACAGCACACCGTGTCACGCATCAAACGGATGGGAGATAAACAGGCAATAAACTAGCCACTACTTTATTTTGATTTCTTTTCTAATACTGTACTGCCATCATTTTTATGGAGAAATGCAAACAAATTGACCGAGAAGTCACACTAGAACATAATAATAGACTATAGTCTACTGTACTATAGCATGTAATTGTACACCTCCGCTGTGCTCGCGGAAAATAACATCATGCACGATGGAGTTATGGCAGCCTCCATGACAAAAAATAGTCCCGTCTATTTTCATCACTTTAGTGGTTATATCATTAAGAACAAATTCAACATGCAGCTTTTTTGTTTTGTTTTTTATCAAGGACAAACATAAAGATCGACTTTTAACTATTTTTTTATATATTTGCGAGATATTTTCTTTAAAAATTGCTTTTAAAGATAGACTAAACACATGTTGTCCATTCAAAGTACCAAATAGACAAAAAGGTATGAACAGAAGGGTTACAAGATTTCTGTTCCTATCACAGTGCAGTTGAATTTTCAAATCTGTTTGGTCAGAAAGTGTGCATTGTTTTTGTATGACAGCGAGGTTAGTATGCCCGGCTGTAACACTGACAAAAAGTTGACAGTGGTGCTTGAAAGTTTGTGAACCCTTTAGAATTTTCTATATTTCTGCATAAATATGACCTAAAACATCATCAGATTTTCACACAAGTCCTAAAAGTAGATAAAGAGAACCCAGTTAAACAAATGAGACAAAAATATTATACTTGGTCATTTATTTATTGAGGAAAATGATCCAATATTACATATCTGTGAGTGGCAAAAGTATGTGAACCTTTGCTTTCAGTATCTGGTGTGACTCCCTTGTGCAGCAATAACTGCAACTAAACGTTTGCGGTAACTGTTGATCAGTCCTGCACACCGGCTTGGAGGAATTTTAGCCCGTTCCTCCGTACAGAACAGCTTCAACTCTGGGATGTTGGTGGATTTCCTCACATGAACTGCTCACTTCAGGTCCTTCCACAACATTTCTATTGGATTAAGGTCAGGACTTTGACTTGGCCATTCCAAAACATTACCTTTATTCTTCTTTAACCATTCTTTGGTAGAACGACTTGTGTGCTTAGGGTCATTGTCTTGCTGCATGACCCACCTTCTCTAGAGATTCAGTTCATGGACAGATGTCCTGGCATTTTCCTTTAGAATTCGCTGGTATAATTCAGAATTCATTGTTCCATCAATGATGGCAAGCCGTCCTGGCCCAGATGCAGCAAAACAGGCCCAAACCATGATATACAGCAAAATCCCCAGTGTTGAATTAACACCCAGAGTGTTGATTTAACACCCTACTGTGTTTATATGTGTCCAATTGGATACAAATGAACTCTGAAAGTGTTAATTCAACACTGTGGAATTTGCTGTGACTACCACCACCATGTTTCACAGATGGGATAAGGTTCTTAAGCTGGAATGCAGTGTTTTCCTTTCTCCAAACACAGCGCTTCTCATTTAAACCAAAATGTCCTATTTTGGTCTCATCCATCCACAAAACATTTTTACAGTAGCCTTCTGGCTTGTCCACATGATCTTTAGCAAACTGCAGATGAGCAGCAATGTTGCTTTTGGAGAGCAGTGGCTTTCTCCTTGCAACCCTGCCATGCACACCATTGTTGTTCAGTGTTCTCCTGATGGTGGACTCATGAACATTAACATTAGCCAATGTGAGAGAGGCCTTCAGTTGCTTAGAAGTTACCCTGGAGTCCTTTGTGACCTCACCGACTATTACACGCCTTGCTCTTGGAGTGATCTTTGTTGGTCGACCACTCCAGGGAGGGTAACAATGGTCTTGAATTTTCTCCATTTGTATGCAATCTGTCTGGCTGTGGATTGGTGGAGTCCAAAGTCTTTAGAGATGGTTTTGTAACCTTTTCCAGCCTGATGAGCATCAACAACGCTTTTTCTGAGGTCCTCAGAAATCTCCTTTGTTCGTGCCATGATACACTTCCACAAACACGTGTTGTGAAGATCAGACTTTTGCCATGTACACACGTAGCCGGGTATTTTTAAAACCGAACATTTTCCCCCCCTCCGTTTATAAAAATGTTTTATCCACACCACCTCGTCTTCGAAAAAAATCCCTTCCACATATAACCGAACAGCTGCGTTTTCAATCACATTCATAAGCATTCCAAACCTGTAGATGGTTATTTCCCCAAATCCTACCCCCTAATCACATCGCCTGTGCTCTTGGAGCAGTAGTTGGGCTTCTAAAATTAAACATGTAAATAGCACCTGCACAATAATTAACGCTTTCAAGGCACTACTCCGATCCATTACTCTTTAGCTAGCCGCACACTACGCTGATTTTCAGCGTACCGAGCCAACTGAAGTCGCGAGTCAGGCGTAAAGACTAGTTTTCGATTGGTACCGACTCATCTCACAGCCGATTCGAAAAACTAATCGGGAGCCAGACTGATCGGCGAGAATCGCTAGCAATAGCCAATCATATCTTTCGCATATAACACGTGACATCATTAAACACAATTTCTAGCGCGAGAAATACGTGTTGGTAGCACCTAATGCAGGTATATACTGTAATTCCATAGACTGAAGCTTTATCCATAGACACAGTGGGCTGGAAAGCCACTCTGCTCAAGTTGTGTGGCTGAATTCCAAATCGCTTTAACTCCCCTATATAAGTGCACTATTTAAGGTTGGAAATAATAGCTCATGCAGCCTAGATAGTGCGCTACATATTCCATGTTGTGTCATTTGTAATTCAGCCTGTAGCATCTTCAAGTGTTGGATTTAACAGTAACGATATCCAATAGCCAATCACAAAGCTATTAAGTTGTCACGTGTTGCTTCAATCGCGACTGCACTCGTAAACAGTCGGGGGATATGTGCGTGCCCTGTCGGGAGTCGGCTCTGAAATGGGTCGGTTCGGTACCGCGTGGATCGCCGTGGTGTGCGGCTAGCTTAAGTCCATGCTTAATCTGGCTTCTGCAGTAAACAAAGGTCGCACGTTTGACGTCAGGGCAGATTTGATGTCATTTTTTTGGCGCAGATTGTGACGTTCTAAAACGCAAAACTCCGGTTATCTCTGTCTACACGAAAAGGCATACACGGAGTTTTCAAAAATCTTCACTTTGCCCGGAGTTTTTTTAAATATTCGTTTTTGATGTGTTTTCATGTGGATGACAGGCCAAAACGTAGAAAAATATCTTCGATTTAGCAGATACCTGGCTACGTGTGGACGGGGTCTTTGATAGATCCCTGTTCTTTAAATAAAACAGGGTGCCCACTCACACCTGATTGTCATCCCATTGATTGAAAACACCTGACTCTAATTTCACCTTCAAATTAACTGCTAATCCTAGAGGTTCACATACTTTTGCCACTCACAGATATGGAATATTGGATAATTTTCCTCAATAAATAAATGACCAAGTATAATATTTTTGTCTCATTTGTTTAACTGGGTTCTCTTTATCTACTTTTAGGACTTGTGTGAAAATCTGATGATGTTTTAGGTCATATTTAAGCAGAAATATAGACAATTCTAAAGGGTTCACAAACTTGCAAGCACCACTGTATATTAATGCGTTCATTTTAATATGTTATTGTTTCTATAGGAACAGGTCAATCATTGGTATTTGAATGGCTAACACGTGACATACTCCAAGCCTTATAATAAATTGATTTGTATTTCTTTTTTAATGAAATGTATATTTGCTGATCTGATTATGTTCTTTGTTAGTAGTCATTTATTCAACATGTATGGACAGTCTCAGTTATACACACTTTCTAATGGTGAAAGAAGGACTGTTTGTAGCTGCTATAATGCATGTAAGTGATAATAGAAACATTAAATGTAACTATAAATGGTTAAAAAGTTCAGCATTTAAAAAGTCATTCATTAATAAATTAAACATTACAATCGCTGTGATACGGATAACATTCTTCAGGCTGTGCTGTTATGCAAACATATTTACACCACTCCCGGTATGGATTATTTTCCTGTAACAGCACAGCCTGCTGTATGCTATTCCTTCACTGACATAAGATTTAATATCCAAAAAAAAAAAAAGATTTATCAGCTATTGATTAACTAATGTTGCATCACACAGCTCCACTGTCTTAACCCAGGTCAGCATCAAGCTGTATTGTATCTACTTCAACAATGTTACATAAAGATCGATCCATAACAGTTGTAAATGTTACTTAATTCCACAGGGTGTCGATAATGGTGGACACTGGTGAAAGTGATCACTATTATCGACACCTCACGTGACTTCTCAAATGCACATTTAGATACAAAATGGCGACTGCCAAATGAAAGCATCAGAAACAAAGTAGGTTTCGATGAGGAGATCATGAAATATTGGTAAATTTGATCAGTAAAAACATGCCCATGATCTTTCCACCACGCTTACCTGCGATAATAACATCTGGCTTTTCTTCAAATTGCTGATCACACTCAAAAAATTCCATCTCAGGTAACGAGCTGTGTCATCAGACGACAAGATCAAAGGGCGAGGCGGGTCTTCCGGTTGATTAATTAACCAATAATAACTGTTGTAACTGAAACTCACCTTTGTAAAATTGTTTTTTATTGGTAAATCTGAAAAGGAGTCGATAATTATGGACTGTCGATAATTGTAGCCGCCGCTCAATTCTATGGCTGGTAAGTTATTTAATTCGAGGTATAATAAACGTTCTTCTTTCTCACACTGCTTCCATTTCTGGTTTATTGGTAAAATGATAAACAGATTTTTCTCCGAGTTCCATTGTAAAGCTCTTGATATTATTACCTTGCCTGGGACGGAGTCCACAAGGGGGCGAGATATTGTTTTTGGTGGGGTTTGTTTGTTTGTTAATGATATTACGGGAAAACTGCTGGACCAATCTTCATGAAACTTTCAAGATAGATGGGCACTGGTCTCAAATAGAACCTCCAACAGTTTGGGGGTCGTCTGGTCAAGGTCAAGGTTTTTCTAGCTACTGCTTCATCTAGAGGCAGCAGCCACTATGTCATCATGCTGTAAGAATGTAAGAGTGTAACAATCGTGCAGTATGATGTGAGAACAGTACGGTGTGTTCTGATTGGCTGAGAGAAGTACGGCATGTTCTGATTGGCCGAGAGCAGCAGAGACTCAGAATCAGAACCATGTTTATTGGCCAAGTATGTTCACACACAAGGTCAAAATCAAGGTCAAGGTCACCAAAAAGGTCAAAATATTTTTTTTTTCACAATATCTTCCTTCATATTCATCGTAAGTGCTACTGGGTGAGGTTTGTTTTGCTTGGAAACACTTGTTCATATTTGATTTCCCATCTAGTATGAAAAGTCATCACTGCATTTTCAATTTGTATAAACACTCGGGAGGAGAAAAAAAAATCACTGTTAACCTACATTTACTTTGTGAGCAAAGCAGAGGCTTAATTTTAACCCTCAATCACTCTGTGGTCAATTAGTCTGCATCAAAAAAGGAGCAATGTTTCCTGTGTATAATCCACATGAGGAAGTCTTTTAGTCATTTCAAAAAACGAGGTCTGAGCAGCACGTGTCTGAGAACCTTTCAAGGAAGCAGCCAATTAGAAGTGTGAAAGTCGGAGTAAGCTTGGCAAGTTTGATAACGCTTACAGAAGGCATATGCTGCCTTCTATCCATAATTTAGTGCTCGCATAATTAACAGCTATAATGTATGGCACTGTCACTTCATCTTCAGCCGAGGACGCTCCAATTTGAACACTTAGTGTGCGTGCGTGTGTGTGTGTGTGTGTGTGTGTGTGTGTGTGTGTGTGTGTGTGTGTGTGCACGCATTCTAAATGTGAAATATCAGTTTGAGCAGACTGTTATGACGGCAGTGTAATTCACAGCAGGGTAATTTATGACACGGGAAACACTGAGTGTTTATCAGGAAACAAATTGAAATGCCACAGTCATAGTGATCAAAGGAGGCAGGGAAGGGAATTATACCTAATTTGCAAAAATGCTTTGTTTCTCCTGAAATGACTAAATAACTGAAAATTACCCAAATGTTCAGTTTCGTAAACATGTCAAAAGATTACACGTTTTTTTTTTCGTTCTCTCCTTAAACCTAAACATATAAACATGAGCATATGGAGTGATATGGACATATAAATCCATATACGAAGTGTGTGTGTGTTAGATGGTTTCTTTTCTGTAGATTAGCAAGTCAGGTATCAGCTATAAACCTCTTTTTTTTCCCCCTTTCTCTTTTTGTGTGTGTGTGTGTGTGTGTGTGTGTGTGTGTGTGTGTGTGTGTGTGTGTGTGTTTGTGAGAATGGCTCAGGGAGGCTCCTGAAGCCACCTGGCTGTTCTGAGCGCTTAATATCCCAGATATAATCCATTTATAGCCCCAAATCTGCGTCTGACTGTTCGGTGACACTCGGGTGCCCCTCTTAAAGCTGCGGCCTCTAGTGAGCAGCCACCAGCACGCTGCTGTGTGAGGTGTGTATGCGTCACCTCGCCTGGGACGGCCAACTTTTCAAATGTATATGCCTGCTCACTAATCTTCCCTCATTCATTCTGATTATGCAAGCTGGCCCTGTTCAGAGGCAGCGGGAGGGAGGGAGGGGAAAATATAGACAGGGACGAAGAAAGAGGCCAGAGTGTACTGGTGGGGTGGGATTGCATGGATTGTGTTTTCTCCTGGGTGTGTGGTTAACTTGACATGAAAAACCTGATTGAGCAGAAAATATGTGCTAATGTTCACAGCGGCACTCTATTATATTAAAAAGTATGCTGGTAAATATTTGCCACATGTTATTAGGGCATCCGAGCCAAAGACTATTCAAAAGGGGCAAAGGTCAAATCTAATGTGTTCCCAGAGGAGGAGGCAGTTTTGAATATAACCAAATGGAGGCGTCAAAGTCAGGAATACCCTAAGGAGCAATGGAGCAGCACATCATAAATGATTGCGATGCATGTGTGTGTGTGTGTTTATATACATGGACAGTAAGTATCTGCTGTCTTATGAATGAAATGACAAAGTATTCTCTGAGTCGCAGCCCTCCTGCTGTGAGTACAAGCCCATTACAAGTCTTTATTACAGTAAATATCAAGTTAGGTTATAACCTAACAAGCTACGCTTCTTTTCCTCCCCTGCAATCTCACTTGTATCTTTTGTTAAATTGGTTTTACAGTCAAGAATAGCTTCTGTTTAAGCCCTCTTGATCTACACAGAAAAGAAAGCTGAATATTTAATGCAGACGTGGCTTTGATAGGCCTCGTCCTCACTAATTAAAGCCACATTTCTGCTCCTCTCAGGCTAAAGTAAACGAACTCTGGCTATTGAACGATTCTGGTCAGCAGATTCTTTCTCTTAAAAGCCATACGCTAAGTCAGACTTAATAATGCTCACCAATAAAGGAGGTTTAACTTCAGTGGAAATGGGGCCATGTGTGAATATGTAAGCCCTCATTCTAGATGTATAATATAGTCGATGAAGAGGTGGAGGAGAAGTCCTAGATTGTGCAGGATTAATAATAGATGCCGTGTTTAAGTAGGTATGTCCATTGGAAAAGCGTCATCATTTATTCATTCACATGGGGTAGATCCAGCCACTCTCTCAAACACTGCCATTTTCAGCTGCTTCGTACGAGGAATAAATCAGATTCACTGTTGCAGGACAGTGTTAATGTAGTAAAATGCTATGAGTGATATGGAATAGTCCTGAATTTTAGAAGTGACTGTGCTTACCTGTAATAGAGGCTTTAGTTGGTGATGTGCTCCAACTATCTATCCATCCATCCATCCATCCATCCATCCATCCATCCATTCATTATCTATTCTCCGTTTGCAACCACGTCACCAAAACTGCTTGTGTCATTGGCCGCTGCCATGTTGGAGGATCGACAATATACACATATATACACACAGGTAAGATATACATTGGTAAGAGTACAGACTGGAAGGTAAAGAGGCGTTACATTTAGAAGCTTGTAGTCATTTCTGAAATCTATTTCAAAAACAATCATTTTGACTGCTTCAAAAGATATGGAGCTAACACACTATCACATACAATGCCTTGCAAAAGAATGCATCCCTCTTGTTGTTTGTCCTGTTTTTTTGCATTACAAGCTGGAATTAAAATGGATTCTTGGGGGGTTAGCACCATTTGATTTACACAACATGCCTACCACTTTAAAGCTGCATGTTTTATTTATTTTTTTATTTTTATTTTTTTATTGTGACACAAACAATAGTTAAGATGAAAAAAAAAACAGAAATCTGGCTTGTGAATAGGCATTCACCCCCCCCAAAAAAAAAAAAGCCACTACTTTGTCGAGCCACCTTTTGCTACAATTACAGCTGCAAGTCTCTTGGGCTATGTCTCAATTAGCTTAGCACATCTAGCCACTGGAATTTTTGCCTATTGAGGTATTTCACTCACGTGACCAAGTCATGTGATGCTGCCATTTTGGACGGCACGGCTCGAATCAGTTTGAATGCGAGGAAGGCGACAAACGAAAAACATAAAAGAAAAAGGAGCGAGATGCAGAAAACACCTTCACTATCCAGCAACGTAGGGCATTTACAGGGCGAGCAGAGGGAGAGGTATTTGCAAAAATTGAGGTTAGCAGGCTTAGAGAACGACGTTTACCTGCTTCCACCAGGATTGTTCACTGACGTACGGAAGTACACGAAGCCCTCGTCTTTACCTGACTTCGGCCCACATGATCTGTATACCTATGTCGTTAAAAACCCATCGCCATACACAGGTATTGATCTGAAAGCGTATACGAGTTTGGATGCCTACAAATATTTTGTGTCAGGCTGGGTAACATGCCTACATCAGCGGGTCGTCCCTGGAGCCGGTGGTCGCCATCTGATTACAGCTAAGGTTTGTTCACATTTTCATTTACTTTTGGTCCTCAGGATAAACAAAATGTTATTAAATGTCATTGAAATAACTTCTTAGTCTGTTGAGACATGGCCCGTTATAAATTTGCTGTTACCAGGCAATGACCAAGAACTGTATTATTAGGGTCGGTGTAGTTGTAGCAGTGTATTAGTAACTAGCTGTTAGCACTAGCTAATGTCAACAACATAGTAGCTAGTATGTTACTGTAGCAATGTTTACGTTCAGTCATTTGGATGACTGTTAAAACCTTTCAGTCTCAAGTTTTTCCTTTACTGTATTTACTAGTTTACTGAGCTAGCGCGCTCGGCCAAGCCGGGAGCCATCGCGCGCTCGCCGGCCAAGCCGGGAGCCATCGCGCGCTCGCCGGCCAAGCCGGGAGCCATCGCGCGCTCGCCGGCCAAGCCGGGAGCCATCGCGCGCTCGCCGGCCAAACCGGGAGCCATCGCGCGCTAGCCGGCCAAGCCGGGAGCCATCGCGTGCTAGCCGGCCAAGCCGGGAGCCATCGCGCGCTAGCTCAGTAAACTAGTAAATCCAGTAAAGGGAAAACTTGAGACTGAAAGGTTTTAACAGTCATCCAAATGACTGAACGTAAATATTGCTACAGTAACATACCAGCTACTGTTGTTGACATTAGCTAGCTTGCCGTCCAAAATGGTGGACACCGGGCGTCACGTGACCCTGTGACATCAGGTGAAATACCTCAATTCCTCAAGGCAAAACTGCTCCAACTCCTTCAAGTTAGATGGGTTGCGTTGGTGTACAGCAATCTTCAAGTTATGCCACAGATTCTCAATTGGATTGAGGTCTGGGCTTTGATTAGGCCATTCCAAGACATTTAAATGTTTCCTTTTAAACCACTCCAGTGTAGCTTTAGCAGTATGTTTAGGGTCATTGTCCTGCTGGAACGTGAACCTTCGTCACAGTCTCAAACCTCTGGCCGACTCAAACAGGTTTTCCTCCAGAATTGCCCTGTATTTAGTGCCATCCATCTTTCCTTCAGTCCTGACCAGCCTTCCTGTCCCTGCAGATGAAAAACATCCCCACAGCATGATGCTGCCACCACCATGCTTCATTGTAGGGATGGTGTTCTCAGGGTGTTGGGTTTGTGCCACACATGGCATTTCCCATGATGGCCAAAAAGTTCAATTTTTTGTCTCATTTGACCAGAGAATCTTCCATGTGTTTGGGGAGTCTGCCACATGCTGCTGGGCAAATGCCAAACGTTATTTTTTTTAAGCAATGGCTTTTGTCTGGCCACTCTTCCATAAAGCCCTGCTCTGTGGAGTGCATGGCTTAAAGTGGTCCTATGGACAGATACTCCAATCTCCACTGTGTATCTTTGCAGCTCCTTCAGCGTTATCTTTGGTGTCTTTCTTGGATCTCTGATTAATGCCCTCCTTGCCCAGTCTGTGAGTTTTGGTGGGCAGCCTTCTCTTGTCAGGTTTGTAGTGGTGCCATATTCTTTCCATTTTAATTTAATGGATTTAATGGTGCTCCCTGGGATATTCAAACTTTGGGATTTTTTTTTTTTATAACCCAACCCTGATCTATACTTCTCCACAACTTTGTCTCTGACCTGTTTGGAGGCTCCTTGGTTCTCATGTTGCTTTAGTAGTGTTGCAGAGTCAGGGTCCTTCCAGAACATGTTGATTTATACGGACAACATGTGACAGATCATGTGACACTTTGATTGCACACACATGGATCTTAATCAACTAATTATGTGACTTATGAAGTGAATTGGTTGGACCAGCTTTTATTTAGGGGTTTCATAAGAAAGGGGGTGAATACTTATGCACACTCCAGATTTCAGTTTTTTCATCTTAATTATTGTTTGTGTCACAATAAAAAAATAAATAAATAAAACAATTTGCACCTTTAAAGTGGCAGGCATGTTGTGTAAATCAAATGGTGCTAACCCAACAAAAATCCATTTTAATTCCCGCTTGTAATGCAACAAAACAGGACAAACACCAAGGGGGATGAATACTTTTGCAAGACGATGTATTTAGTTATAAAAAAGCACTCACCAGACAACAAGGCTGCAGTATTTGATGTCGTGGATTGACATGCATCTTGTTCGATTGACTATGTGATTGTTTGGGAAGATTCTTCAATAGGGCGGCACGGTGGTGTAGTGGTTAGCGCTGTCGCCTCACAGCAAGAAGGTCCTGGGTTCGAGCCCCGTGGCCGGCGAGGGCCTTTCTGTGCGGAGTTTGCATGTTGTCCGCGTGGGTTTCCTCCGGGTGCTCCGGTTTCCCCCAAAGACATGCAGGTTAGGTTAACTGGTGACTCTAAATTGACCGTAGGTGTGAATGTGAGTGTGAATGGTTGTCTGTGTCTATGTGTCAGCCCTGTGATGACCTGGCGACTTGTCCAGGGTGTACCCCGCCTTTCGCCCGTAGTCAGCTGGGATAGGCTCCAGCTTGCCTGCGACCCTGTAGAACAGGATAAAGCGGCTAGAGATAATGAGATGAGATGAGATTCTTCAATAATTGTGTGTTTCTTTCTGCTCTCTGTAAGCCTAGCATTTCAAGCTACCGCTTCAGTACCATCTTTGGTTTTGTTGTGGCTCGTATTTTGTGTTGGAGTCCAGTCTGGATCTGTAAAATTGTACAAATCAGCTGGTTTCCCAAATGGAAAGAAAAAACAAAATAAAAGCAGCAGCAGCAAAAATAACATACAGCTCTTTTTAAAATGAAATAATCGTAGAAATCTTTGATTGTCAGCTCACACTGTCAGTAATGCCATTGAGAATGACAGCACTAGCCAGACTACAAACATGGACACTCAGAACTACAACTCCCAAGGAGAACAGCGCCCCCTGTCACTGGCCTATTAACATCAGCTGTCATTCATTTCACTAATCGCAAATCACATTAATTAAGCTCTTCACTCACACACCTCCAGTGCGAAGTATCAGTCTGAGTTTCACTAGTTCATACCAAGCCTTTCATTCGCTGCCTGCTTCTTGTATTTCTGATCCTCGCTTTATCTCTTTGTTTACGCTACCTGTCTTGTCTCCATTGCGCTGTTTTCTGATCGACCGACCCTTGCCTGCTCCATGACTACGTTTTCTGTCTCACAATTTGGCTTTGTTACCACTTTGCACCCCGCTCTCCCCTATGCATACATCCATAAGTGCCTGCATTCTGACACACGATGATCATGACTTTGTCATGTATGACAGTGGCAAGTTTCTGCACAACCATTGATATTTCTTATATATTGCGATCCCTCTGCATTAAATATAGTGGTTAGCACGGTCGCCTCACAGCAAGAAGGTCCGGGTTCGAGCTCAGCGGCCGGCGAGGGCCTTTCTGTGCGGAGTTTGCATGTTCTCCCCGTGTCTGTGTGGGTTTCCTCCGGGTGCTCCGGTTTCCCCCACAGTCCAAAGACATGCAGGTTAGGTTAACTGGTGACTCTAAATTGACCGTAGGTGTGAATGTGAGTGTGAATGGTTGTCTGTGTCTATGTGTCAGCCCTGCAATAACCTGGCGACTTGTCCAGGGTGTACCCCGCCTTTCGCCCGTAGTCAGCTGGGATAGGCTCCAGCTTGCTTGTGACCCTGTAGAACAGGATAAGCGGCTCGAGATAATGGATGGATGGATGCGATCTTTCGTTAATAACTATTTCGTAGCACTTACCATTGATAAAATGTTCACTGCAGACTCGTGTGGGTTTTACTTTCTCATCACTCAGATCAGCCCAGTTTCTGTTGGACAGTCAGTGACGTCTATGCTCTGTGGACAGCTCTCTTGTTTTTTTCTCCTTGATTATTTATAATTGCTGGAATTCTCAAGAAAGTCCCCTTGTCTTGAATAGAGTTGTGCCTGCATCCAATTACAGCACAAAGAGTCGCCATAGCGAAGAAACAAAAGGAATTCTTGAGCATAACAACCTCTCAAGCATATCTTCTATAGTAAATGTGTGCTGTGTGAGTTTGTGTATATCTTCCAAAATGGCCAACTTCCAGTTCAACGCCTCATGCATAATTAGCTATGATGTCATGTGCAAAAAAAGAATACCACTTATCCATCAGGAACATGGGGAAGCTGGAGCCAATCCTGACAGATTTCAGGTGAGAGCTGGAGTACACCCTGTTCAGGTCGCTGATCTATCACAGGGCTAATACGTAGACGAACAACTGTTCACACTCACATTCACACCTATGGCCAATATAGAGTTGACCTAATTAAGATATCTTTGGACTGTGGGAGGAAACCAGAGCACCTGGAGGAAACCCACACATGAATGAGGAGAACATACAAACTCCACAAAGAAAGGCTACAGTTGGCCATGAGGTTTGAACCCAGAACCGTCTTGCTGTGAGGCAACAATGCTCTGAGAAATAATCTTAAACTAAAAACAGCACATACTCTACTTCATATTTCCGATAGGCGCAAGTTTATTTCTGGATACTATAATAACCTACAAAAAAAAGGCAAAAGTCAAAGTCCTTCCCATGCTAGGACCTGGTCTTCCCAGGCAGTCTCCCATCCCCATACTAACCAGACCTTTAAGGTGCACTGGGCGGCACTGATCTCCATTTCTGTAGCCCTCAGCCTCTCGCCTATAGATGACTTGCAACAACGTGATCAAAATGTGCTACGTCATGAGCGTGCACCATGATGGTGGATATACAAAGCAACTAAGATGGCAGCCGCTGAAAGCGTGTCTGTAAACAATGTTGAATCTTCTCAGTATTACCATGATTTGAATGCTCAACCGAAGATTTGATACAAAGAGAACATAGATATGTGTGGTTTTGACCCATATTATTTTAAAAAGTCAGACTTTTCTGAAGATAAGATGCTTCTACCAACCATCGAGTACCCAGATATCGCGTTCTATCTGGTTTGACTGCCGTAGAATCAAGTCTGACCTTAGATGAAACATAGCCCATTTTATGAGTGGGTGCCCAGTCTGGATTGTTTCTATCGGATAATTTTGCTGGCGCTCCTAGAAGCGAAATGGTAATACACATGCTAAAATTATAACAACGACCGAGTGAACCACAACAAGAGAACGCTCATTTTATAGCAAAATTCTAGCAACAGGAAATAAAATTCTTCCATGATATTATTGAGAAAGCTTTTGAATTTCACCTGAGATAAAATGATCACTGCAAACACGAGCGGTTTTAGTTTTAGTCTCTGTTAGATCAGCCCTGCCGATGTTGTTCAGCCTTGCTCGTCTCCTCTCCGTACTAAGCCTCAGAGTGTCCTCGCCCTCTTTCTGACTCACAGATGGAATTCTAAAAAATTGGAACGTGCCACGGTCACGAGTACTGTCATGACCACAACCGTATACAGCACAAAGATATGGCAGAGCTAAAAGAACGCTTAAAGCAGTGGAAAAACAAAGAGAGTTGCGCACGCATGACTATGTTTTGTACAGAATGTCGCTTGACCCCGCATTTGTATATCCACCAACATGGCCGACATCCAGGTTTCTATTTTTCCTTAACGTCACTTGCAAGTCAAGGATACAGCTAGGGTTACAGTGGAGGACTGGTCCTCTGGTAACCGTGAGAGGTTGACTCCCCACTCGCATCTGTATTGCAGCATGCCTTGCCAGACAGCAGTAGGTACCATTTTTTTGATGGTCTTTGGTATGACCTGACCACGAGTAGAGGCAGACATCCTAACTACTAGGCCAACTCGCGTCTGAAAGAACCTCCATCTTGATGTAAAATATTTTATTTGAAGCAGTTTTCATATATTTAACTCCATGAACAATATTATGTAAACCTTTTTACTATCCAGTCCAGTACTATAGAATGGGGGGCGGCACGGTGGTGTAGTGGTTAGCGCTGTCACCTCACAGCAAGAAGGTCCGGGTTCGAGCCCCGTGGCCAGCGAGGGCCTTTCTGTGCGGAGTTTGCATGTTCTCCCCGTGTCCGCGTGGGTTTCCTCCGGGTGCTCCGGTTTCCCCCACAATCCAAAGACATGCAGGTTAGGCTAATTGGTGACTCTAAATTGACCGTAGGTGTGAATGTGAGTGTGAATGGTTGTCTGTGTCTATGTGTCAGCCCTGTGATGACCTGGCGACTTGTCCAGGGTGTACCCCGCCTTTCGCCCGTAGTCAGCTGGGATAGGCTCCAGCTTGCCTGTGACCCTGTAGAAGGATAAAGCGGCTAGAGATAATGAGATGAGATGAGACTACAGAATGGGTTATGACTATCCAGCTTGTTTTACATGACTGTATATACTAGTTTTTCATACCCAGGATCTCATACATAAGTGAAAACCTTGTTGCCCTCAGGATATTTCACTGTCTAACCCAGGAAAGGGTGACCTTTATTACACTGCTACAGCGTAAGCAAATAAAATGACCCATAAAAGTGCAGAATGTTGCATATTTCCATTGAGGATGTATAAGTAAGGAATAAAACACAGCAAAACAAGTTAGTTCCTCGAGTGACTTACATTGTAGCAGCTATAAATGGTCAAATCTTCACCGGCATTTTATCACTTAATAAGACTGAAAATGCATCTTGTCATTTTTCAGAGAAACAGCAGACTGTCTTGCGGTGAAAAACTGACTATTAGAAAGTACTGAGACCACAGACTCATTCCATAAATGCTAAATAAATGTCTCCTTTGATAAAATGTCATATTTAACAGTTATTCCATGAAATCGAGTCATACATGAACTGATAGTCGACAAGGCGTGTAGCCCTGAGTCGGCTATAAGCCATGTATGACAAGATTGAGTGGAATAACTGTTTTATTATATCCACATTCACTGGATTTTTGGGGTTTTCTTCTTTTTCTTTAGGGGTTTTTGGTTGTTGGCAAACCAACTTAAAGGTGCATTACCACCACCGACTGGGCTGGAGTGTGGAACAGGAGATATGGGGGGGGCAAAAACAAGCCTATATTCTTTTCACTATTTCTGTTTCTTTTAAATACTTGATAACAATTTTTGGGGTTTTGTTTTCAAGTAGAGTTTTTATTTCATCCTCGGTTGGTTCAGCAACACGTTCCACCATTTTGTTTTTCTCTACTCACGGTATATGAGCTGATATCCTAGGGTTTGTGTAACCAATCACTGTACACAATTGGTCATATCCAGTGAATATGGATAGAATAAATGAATATATCCCATCATATCAAAGATCAGTTTATATACAAAATAAAAAAGTTAGTTCCTGGAAAAATGCTTAACCTTCATTGGTTCTGACTGATGTATACAGTATACAGGAGGTGCTCATTTTTTATTTCTGATGTAAGATACTGGATTGTATTGCCATGTCTTCATAAATAATCCAAACTTCTACATTTTCTTTCTGATTTATTCTCTCTTTTCCAAAGATGACTCACTGTGAGTGGCTTACAGGAGGATACTGTTCACCTGGTTATTCCATCCCATGTTACTGTGTTGTATTATTATTATTATTATTATTATTATTATTATTGGTGGGCGGCACGGTGGTGTAGTGGTTAGCGCTGTCGCCTCACAGCAAGAAGGTCCTGGGTTCGAGCCCCGGGGCCGGCAAGGGCCTTTCTGTGTGGAGTTTGCATGTTCTCCCCGTGTCCGCGTGGGTTTCCTCCGGGTGCTCCGGTTTCCCCCCACAGTCCAAAGACATGCAGGTTAGGTTAACTGGTGACTCTAAATTGACTGTAGGTGTGAATGTGAGTGTGAATGGTTGTCTGTGTCTATGTGTCAGCCCTGTGATGACCTGGCGACTTGTCCAGGGTGTACCCCGCCTTTCACCCGTAGTCAGCTGGGATAGGCTCCAGCTTGCCTGCGACCCTGTAGAACAGGATAAAGCGGCTAGAGATAATGAGATGAGATTATTGGTATTTGATATCTGTATGTCAGTTTATAACAAGTTCATAACACTACAGTGTTGACTCTGTGTGTGTGTGTGTGTGGTGGGAGGGAATAAAAATATACACTATGGAGTATGTTTTATTATTCTTATACCACAGCAATTTGCCAGTGCTATCTTTTTTTAAGTCAAAGAATAACATTTCATATTTTTCAATCCATATATAATTATATTACATAGACCTGAGTGTTTTACTGGGAAATACACCACTTATATTTTTCATACAAGCTACATCCAGGACATGGAGAACCAAAACCGTGATACAAATCTCTGTATGTCACTTGTGAGGAAATCAATTAATGGTTTTGATAAATTTGGGTACTTTTTGTTTGTGAATGTGTCTATATAATAAAAAGAACATCACACGTTGGTTTAAAGATATGAAGTTTATCTTCTCATGTTGAAAAATCTTTCATATGTTTCAGACAAAATGCATTGTGGATCTCAGTGACATATTTAAATAATATTGGCTGGCGTTGAGTGGTCTATCAGATATATTCCATTCAGCTAGCATGATATTGAATGAGTCGAAGACAAGTAACTGAATGGAATATATCCGACATACCAAGGGCGCAGATGGCACTGGGGACGGGGGGACATGTCCCCCCCAGATTTATAGTGACCCCTATCTGTCCCCCCCACCCACCGTCCCTACATAAGGCACCAAACATAAGTAGAAAAAGTGAGGATTAATGTTCCGTTAGTTAGGCTAACTTACATTGCAGCACAAAGTTGAAATGGCAGTAGCCTTGTCTGTGATCAATCCACATTACACCGATTCAAGAAGGGGAAAGGCTGGAGCAGATCCTTGCAGAGTTGGGAAAGCAAGATGTTCAATTTTCCACATAATTCTCGGTTAATAAAACTGCACAGCTCATCCATTTGATAGCAACGGTGTTTCTGCTATGATTAATGGTGTGTTCAATTGTACTCATAAGTTGGAAGTTTGAAGTCAGGAAAGCATTGAAATCTAGCATCTACCAGCATAAATGCTGGGGTTTTAGTTTCATTTCATTAACTGTCCATTTTTTTTGAATTCCATGTTCCATGATGTCCCAGTTTTTAAACTGGGAAGCGGCAGAGAGATGTTTTTGGGACCTACTGAATCTGTTTCTAGACGGTAAATTTGTTTGGCTGCAGAGGGAATTTTTTTTTTCGATCAATTTTGTTGATTGGAAAAAATACTTTTTATTTTTATTTGTGTGACTCAGTGGCGTCTGGTAGTCTTTCAAACAAGGGAGGCTGGTTGGTTACGATATTTCCAGATTTTAAAAGAAAAAACATCAGTTTTGCCCATACTCTTGCCTCTGATCTGGCTGATTGTTGGCAGCGTCACAAACTGTGAAATAACAGGTTCTTTTGGCCCATTAGCCTACTGTCCAATATACATGATGGTAGTGTTGGGGGGGGGGTATATTTTAACATTTTATATTTTAAAATTGTGGCATGTTGTTTAAAAATTGACCTCGGCTGTGTTTTTGTTTAAAAATGTTTTCCAAATTGTAGCTGTGTTTAATTCATATCCAGAAAAACATATATTCCAATATAATATACTCAGCATAAACATTTTAAATAGATTATATATTTTTGGTCCATCCATGATATATTACTAAAGTAGCCTATTTACTGTTGTTGATGTGGGTCACTTGCTGTTAGCCAATTCACTTTCTCGTACCAGGAGAGCTGAAAGGAACGAGTATTATTCCCTACCTTTTTCACCAAGTCAATTTGAGGCGTTGATCTACCCTCCTCTTTAATTTTTTCCTCGAAAGGAAGACTGGCAAATGGCTTCGCCAAAATTAAATCAGCAATGCTTGTCATCCGTGCGCAGCTTTCTTGCTAGCTGACTAGCCCCCTCAAGTTCAAGTTCAGTCACTCAAATAAACGAAATTACTGGAACTAAGATAGCAAACTTGACAACACTATATTTACACTTTATTTACAATGAAAATATATACAAACTAAAAAAGCTGGTAGAAACCGTATGTAATGAATGAAATCGAAATGTAAGCTGATCTCTTACAATACACCACAGCACTTGCGAATCCGCATGGGACTGAACTGATGTTGCCAGATACTGCTGACGTTATCCAGCCCAAAATATGTTCAAAACCCGCCAAAATGCACTTAAAACCGCCCAATCTGGCAACACTGTACCGCTGCCTGTCTATAGTTGAAACGAGCTGTCAATCAAAGAAAATATCCGGCCGCTTTCACCAATCACCAGTCTCCTCGCGGAAACTGCCATGTCCCTCCCATGTGAGGCTCGGAGTCCGTGGGCGGGCATTTTCGCAGTATTTGTCCAATAACCGTCTTGCATTTTGGGATTGAAAAGCGCAGAGCTCCCAAATGCCGTTGAAGTCCACTGAGGCTGGGAGTCCATGAGACTCCGTGGGCGGGCGTTTTCGCAGTATTTGTCCAATAATCGTCTTGCATTTTGAGATTGACAAGCACAGAGCTCCCAATCCACTGAGGCTGGGCTGCATCGCGCTGTCACGAGGGGGAAACACTCACGCACACATTAGGCGAACTGGGGAAAGTTATAAGGGAATGATTTCGCACTGTAGTTGGGTTGAGCACATATATTTCTATGATTCTGGATCTGAAATAGCAATGTTATAAGGTCGGCTATAACATAAGCCTAGCGCAATTCATCCTACACGATGTTCGTCATTTTTAGAGGAGGCTGAGCCTCCCTCGTTGTCTTAGAGCAATCGCCCGTGGTGTGAATCTGTTGTTCAAGTGTTTATACTTCTGTTTTCATACACATTTTATGTTTCTAATCATTTACATGAAGGTACGAGTGTGAATCATTTCAATTTTATTTTGTTATTAATTTTTGGACATTCCCTTTTTGTTAGAAGTTACAGTTAAAGTTTCTGTGATGAGATTCTTCATCCTGCTGAGATCAGCAAATGTTTAAATAAAACATGCAGAAGACATGAAGTTTTGGAGCGTGATTAACATACCAGACAAATAGCAATTTGATCATGTATGGCTAATGTTGACCAGGTAGGCCTTTGTCTACCAATGTTCATTCAGTTAGAAAACTCACAATTCTAATGTATATACTGAAGCTTCAATACATACATACATACATACATACATGCATGCATACATACATACATATATGTAGTACGTATGTATGTATGTATGTGTGTGTGTATGTGTGTATATATATATATATATATATATATATATATATATATATATATATATATATATATATATATTAGTGCTGTCAAAGATGTCGCGTTATTAACGCGTTAACTTGACTCAATTTTAATGGCGATAATTTTTTGATCGCAAGATTAACGCTCTGTGACATGATGTAGGTTTTTCATAAGCTTTTGAAACTGCCAGGAACTTGGAACAAAGACTTTGCAAAAAAAACCGATAGCAGCTAGACTGTAATGCCACGCCCCGCACAGCCAGAGTCCTCTGCCCTCCCCAAAGAACCAGCGCGGGCAGGGCGTGCTAGTAGAGATGGGATTTATGGCTCTTTGATGGGATCCGCATCTTTGTGATCCGTTCTTTGAAAAGAGCCGTTCAAAAGACTGGCTCATTTGGCTCTTTTTAAATATTCATTCAGTTTTAAGAAGACTGCTTAAAGAAGCCAGATCCCTCTGAACTGTAAACTCAATGCTATCCCAGAAATCCTTCCTGTAATATGCAAATTTGGCCGCCTCTGATTGGACAGCACGACGCATCAACAGGCAGAAAGTGTAAAAGTACAAAATGTGTTAAGTGAGCTGAAACAGTAAAGATCAGATTCAATGCAATATTTATCAACGAACAACTTAAAGTTAATATAATAGTGTACTTTATATTATAATCAAGCATGTCAAGCCTACCGTCACTGTGTAACCTGTCTCTCTGATTAGAGACTAACTCAAACAGTAGATCATTTCACTCATGGTTCTCTTGCTAGCCCCGCGCCGGTGCTCGGCTTAGGTTTTACTTTGCAGTGGCTGTGTCAAGACGTGTTATGCTTTGCAATAAAAAAAAAAAAAACATTGGTACAAAGCAAGCCCATTCACTTTTTTATGCTGATAAGAGAATTACAATGTTTTTTTATGTGACAAAAATGTGCGATTAATTTGCGATTAATCGTGAGTTAACTATGACTGTCGCGACATTAATCGCGATTCAATATTTTAATCGCTTGACAGCACTAATATATATACAAACAAAATGGAATCATTTGCTGACAGCTCAGTCCCCCCAGTTCAAAAATCCTATCTGCGCCCCTGTGATATACCATGAAAAAAAGCCAGCCAATATTATTATTATTATTATTATTATTATTATTATTATTATACATACACATTCCTTTCAGGTGTTCAACACGTCTTTCTCTTTCAAAATTCTCTCAAACTCTTCCACATGTAACGAAGCAAACCTGGCAGCCATGTTTGTTTACAAATTGTCACAGTTGCTTGCTAGTGTGGAAGTTTTATGTCTCGGTGTCTCTTTTCCAGTTTATCAATGTCCCTTGGTATGTTTATCTCTTGTAAATATGCGTGAAGAATATCTAATGAAGTTTTGGTAGACTTTCATGTGTTCAATGCATCTTTCTCTTTCCCAGCGAACAAATAAATGCTTCTGTGCATGCACAGCAGAAAACTCTCTCATTGGATATTCTCATCAGCTCCGACATGTGATATCATGTTGTCTTGACAACCGTGCAATATCGTAAACCATATTTAACACTCATTCTTCCTGACACCCAATTATTTTTGTTCCATAGACCGAAAGCTACTGAATTCAAATCACAGACTTCTGAATTTCTTTAATTCTTTCTTTATTTAATTTTTAATAGAACAATTAATGAATTTAGGGCCACATGGCCCTAAATTCTCTGCTATTTTTTCCTGCTTCACCATGACCCAATTCAAGATACTATATCATGCATCACATGGCGGGCTTTCCCCGTTCGCACAAGGCGTTGTGGGATACAAATTTGAAACAGGAGAAAAAAATGGAGGATGTGAGTGTGCAAATGAAACATGAAAGACCGACTACAGTAATGGAAAGTGAGAAGAAAAGATGTTATGTTGCGAAAGAAAGGAAACGCAGGACCAAACTAATAAATATCGGTGGTCAGCGAGCACCCCGGTGTGATCAGCTGTTTGTTTAGTGACAGAATGATGGAACTGTCCGTGCACAGTCACTTATAGGTAAACCTGTACATGGCAGTAATGCAACACTGTGGATGCCAGCTGCTGTAAAACCCAAAAGAAGAAGAAGAAGAAGAGGAAGGTGCAAGAAGAAGAAGAACCTGCACATGCACACACGGACTTCCTCTGTCTGCTTGACTGCGTGAAGCAAGCGATTTCATGCACATTATTTGCTAGGGAATCCCCTCAAATGAAATAACTTCCCAGCCACAGAATGGCTTGTTTTTTTTTGTTGTTTGTTTGTTTTAGATATCACAGAAATAGGGCGGCACGGTGGTGTAGTGGTTAGCGCTGTCGCCTCACAGCAAGAAGGTCCTGGGTTCGAGCCCTGGGGCCGGCGAGGGCCTTTCTGTGCGGAGTTTGCATGTTCTCCCCGTGTCCGCGTGGGTTTCCTCCGGGTGCTCTGGTTTCCCCCACAGTCCAAAGACATGCAGGTTAGGTTAACTGGTGACTCTAAATTGACCGTAGGTGTGAATGTGAGTGTGAATGGTTGTCTGTGTCTATGTGTCAGCCCTGTGATGACCTGGCGACTTGTCCAGGGTGTACCCCGCCTTTCGCCCGTAGTCAGCTGGGATAGGCTTCAGCTTGCCTGCGACCCTGTAGAACAGGATAAAGCGGCTAGAGATAATGAGATGAGATGAGATGAGATCACAGAAATAAACATGGATCGCAATGACCAAATTTCAGGGGGAACTTAATTTCAACAATTTTATGAAATTGAAACACCGTCTAGCTTTAAAGTACCTTTTTTTTCACAGCTAAATGCTTGAATCTTTGGCGTCTCCCCTTCCAACTGAAATTATTTTACACTCCAACATTCTCATTAAAAGCACTCAGTTGAACTTTCTCAATGGTCTCGTTTTGTCACACAGATATCTTACCTCTTTAAAATACACTTCTGGGGCTCCACAAAACCATAAATTGCTCTAAATCCAGCAGCCCTTGTTTAAACATTGTGTCCCTGCCACTATCATTTTAACATTTGTCTTCAGCTGCAGGTCCACCACCGTTCGAGGCATGCCACAAACCCCACAAACCCATTCCCAGACAGGAAAGTGCCATTATTAAAGCCAGAAACACACTATTCATTCAGCTAGATTGGGCCATATGGGTTTTTACACTGCAGTTCACACTGTACCCTGTTCAAACTGTCAGGCTGACGCTGTGTAAACGCAAAAGCCTAAGCCGTTTTTGTTAAAGGTTAGGAAGGCTTTTCCAAACAGTAATTGTATATGATAGGTTAAGCATGTAATGCGCTGCAGCCGGTGCAAGCACCTTTCCACCCATCCATACACTGACCTATTCCACATAATAATGGTACTGCTGTAAAAGCGCTCTGCACTGCCAGGCCACATACGGCTGTAATAAATGCAGCATGGCTGAATGGTGAATATGGTTTCAACTGACATTAAGCGCTACTCAGCCTGCTTAAACACTTAAGCTGGAGTTCACTTTAATGGCCAAAACTTTCACAGAACAGGGACATCATTCAAGTCTATGTACTAAGTGTATGCTTCTAGCCAAACAATATCTGCACACATTCAGGAATTATGTTAGAATTATGTTAGAATTTTAGTAAAAAAAAAACAAAAACAGTAATTGTACATTGACACACACCCCCAATGCGGATTTAAGGGGGGGGGGGGGGGGCACCTGGCATGTGCCCCTCTACCATTAAAAAAAAAAAAAAATTAGTACTTGGCAACATGGAATTGTGATTTCATTGTATTTCAGATACCAAGATACCTGCCGTTTTGTAAACAATAAGGTTTCAAAAATAAATAAAAGAAATTGTTATGTGGGATTGAGTTGAAGAGTTTATGGTATAAATTTATATTTAATAGTAGGTCCGAGCTTAGGTGTTTTTTGCTTGTGACACGAATGCAGTCAAAAGTAAGCTGAGCGAGTCCTGTTGGATTTTAACAGGGTGCGGGAACTTCATGCATCTGCATAATCACATACTGTATTCCTGGACTGCACTGTAGACTACAGTACATGTAAAGGGTGTGTGCTATCCTTTTATGTTACTATTAGAACCAGCAAAGGTCGTAATTTTATGAGCAACTTAGTTTTGGAGGTGAACCCTAATCTTCAAGCAAGTCCAGTTGCCCATTTCTACCTAGACTGGGCCCGCCCATCCTAAGTGTGATGCAACACGAGGGCCTGTTGCGAGCTTAGTCTGGCCAGGCAAGCTATCTACAGCTCTTCCAAGCTCCCGAAAAATCGGGAGCCAATCAACTTTGAGCATCTCCAACGGCCCTGGGTAGAGGCGTGTTCAAGGCAGTGATGTAGTAGAACTGCGACCGGAAGCCATAGATTGTTTACAGAATCATGCTGTATTGAAAGCATTCAACGGGAAGTTCTCATTGAAAACGGAGCAAAGAGCAGCCCTGGAGGTATTTATTGAAAGGAAGGACGTTTTCGCCTTGCTCCCAACCGGCTTCGGTAAGAGTTTAATCTACCAGTTAGCCCCGCTGGTAGCCAAATCAATGGGGCTCAGCGAGAATCCTATCGTCGCGTCACATACGTCAGAGGAAAGAGTGATGTGATTGGTTTAAGCTTTGTCACAGCCTTTTCTGGCTTCGACCAGTAGCAAACTGAGGCATTTCAGGGAGGCAGGTCAACCACGCACTTTGGGAAACAGTTGGGCTGAATATCTTTGCCAGACCAATAGCTCGCAGAGCTTTGAAGTCGCGTTAGCCAGACTAATTTCTACCACCCACAGTTTACTATGACCTAGATGATTGAGAAATGTCTTCACAGACATGTTTCCATGCATTTTGGGATGAGAACCCTTCGACTGGTACGGGAGTATGAGAAAGAGGATAAATATCTGATACTCCCTATTAGCCAGACAGAACTGAGGAAGCCTTTTGGACGAGAGGTGAAATGTTTTCAAGAATCTTCAAGCAAGTCCAGTTGCCCATTTCTACCACCCACAGTTTACTATGACCTGGATGATTGAGAATCTTCACAGACAATTCCTGGTTGTTCTGCACTCACTGCGCACAATGCATAGGGCACAACGCGCCACCTGCTCCTGCCAGCTCCGGCACTAAAAGTGAAAGTTCCTAATTACTGCCATTATTTAGCCTTGTATAAAACTTCAGAACTGCTATCAGTGAAAAGGATAAAAGACTAAGGACAACTAATAAATTCAAGCAAGGTGCCAAATGCTTGAAGTTACCTCTCTTTGTCTGTACACATCAAACCCATTCATTCCATAAGTGTCCTGCCGACTTTGGGTGATAATGGATCGAAAATTGCACTTTTTTTTCTCCTTTTTTAAAATTGGCTACACTTGAACAGTCTTGAATGACACACCTTTTAGGAGGCATGCTTTGGTTTTAGTTTTGTTGTGGAATTAAAAAAAAAATCATTAAAAACATGCTACACTTTGCAAAGCAGACGAAACCAGAAATGCCGTGAACTTTCAAGTGTTTCACGTATGATATCGCTTCCTTTGAATTAAGAGGAACTTCCCAGGAACGCATTCGTGTAATGGTGGACTCAAAGAGCCAAACTTTACCAGCTAAATAGAACATGTTCCTGGTCTCGTATTAAAATACAATTTAGATGGTAAACTATTTACCATGTCTAGTTTCATAAGCTATAATTTCCAGGAGTGATGTCATTTTCGTAAGACTAGCACTTTAAACAAATATTTCCTCAAAGCATTTTCATAACACTATGAATCTTTGGAATATAACAAAAATCTGAGAGTGTGAGGGTTTACGGCTCAACTCCAGCTAGCAAAGAATTGTGTAAAGTTCTAATAATGTTCCTAAAACAACATTCCTGCAATGTTCTGAAAACACCAGCTGTAATAATGTTATGGTTTACGTTGTTATTAGCATATTGTTCACACAATGAGTCCAGTTACAAAAAACTAACATTATGGAAATATTAATGAAATGTTAATCTTCGCAGCTGTGGAAAACTTGCACCAATGTTGTAATAACATACAAATATATAGAAAAAATGCTATTACAAATAAAACATCACTTTCCTAGGATGATATTGTATAGAACATGTCCTGCTAATCTAAAATTGCTAAAGAGAAACCCAAATCTTATATTCATCATGCACATGGATATTAGAACCAGATGATTCAGATTAGAACTGAAAATAAACTCTGCAGGAGGAAACAGATCTCCAAGAAGGTGCCAAGCAAGCTTTAGCTTATACATTCCAGACCTTTACTTATTCATAAATTTTATTTAATCTGGAAAAACAACTCTCAACCGTTTTGTAAGCTAAGCTGTTTCTCATCACACCGAACAAGACCCTAGTGAGTATATACGGCTCAAACCGAAGGAAAAAGAAAACGAGTGCTGTGTGCTATCTGGGGTAGGTATGCAAATGTGTCCCGAGGAGTTTGGGTTCCAGCCTACAGTATGTATCGACTCCCGGAGAACCTGGCAGAACTAATCCTGCTGTCTGATCTCCCTCCAGTTCCATGCCACTTCGTTAATTACTGAGGCACTATTGACGAGCTCTTAGCGCAGGGAGTACAGCCATCAAACGGGACAGGGAAGTGATTAGCAGATTACTCTCCAAATTTACGCCACCAAGAGAGAATGGCTATTATTCACTTTGGAGTGTAATGACAGTGCTTTATGTTCAGATGTGGATTGGGTCTAAGCTCAGCATGGGAAATTAGCTCTGTCTCACCTGAGACTAGCTCCTCTCTCCCACTCTCTCGCAGTGGAATGGTGGAAATGCGATTAGTGGGTTTGGAAAGTCGTGTTGAAAAGAAGTTTAAATTCGATCAAGCCCTTTTTGATTAATTATGGAGGTGCTGGAGCTCATACATTTCTGCATAATTTATTGAATAGCACTCATGAATGGGGTGAAACACATTCAAATGTGATACAATAAGATGGAAAAAATGATGTGGATTATTTTTAATGTATATCAGAGATTACATGATGTAATTACATAATGGCATGAGCGTGTGATTTCACTTATGCAGTGTTTAGTCTACTTGAATTCAATCTTGGTGTGTTTAGTTTAAGCAGGTGAGGACACAGCAATCACACTTGGGTCCGAGAGCGTGTGAGTGAGGGGGTTTCAGCCCAGCCCAAAGCAAAATATAACACACACACACACACACACACACACACACATATATATATATATATATATATATATATATATATATATATATATATATATATATATATATATATATATATATATATATGGGGCGGCATGGTGGTGTAGTGGTTAGCACTGTCGCCTCACAGCAAGAAGGTCCGGGTTCGAGCCCCGTGGCCGGCGAGGGCCTTTCTGTGCGGAGTTTGCATGTTCTCCCCGTGTCCACGTGGGTTTCCTCCGGGTGCTCCAGTTTCCCCCACAGTCCAAAGACATGCAGGTTAGGTTAACTGGTGGCTCTAAATTGACTGTAGGTGTGAATGTGAGTGTGAATGGTTGTCTGTGTCTATGTGTCAGCCCTGTGATGATCTGGTGACTTGTCCAGGGTGTACCCCGCCTTTCGCCCGTAGTCAGCTGGGATAGGCTCCAGCTTGCCTGCGACCCTGTAGAAGGATAAAGCGGCTAGAGATAATGAGATGCGATGATATATATATATATATATATATATATATATATATATTAGTGCTGTCAAGCGATTAAAATATTTAATCGCGATTAATGTCGTGACTGTCATAGTTAACTTGCGATTAATCACAATTTAATCGCACATTTTTGTCACATGAAAAACCATTGTAATTCTCTTACCAGCATAAAAAAGTGAATGGGCTTGTTTTGTACCAATGTTTTTTTTATTGCAAAGCATAACACGTCTTGACACAGCCACTGCAAAGTGAAACCTAAGCTGAGCACCGTGGCTCTTCGTCCCGAGGCTAGCAAGAGAACCATGAGTGAAGTGATCTACTGCTTGAGTTAGTCTACAACTCTAATCAGAGAGACAGGTTACACAGTGCCGGTAGGCTTGACATGCTTGATTATAATATAAAGTACACTATTATATTAACTTTAAGTTGTTCATTGATAAATATTGCATTGAATCTGATCTTTACTGTTTCAGCTCACTTAACACATTTTGTACTTTTACACTTTCTGCCTGTTGATGTGTCGCACTGTCCAATCAGAGGCGGCCAAATTTGCATATTACAGGAAGGATTTCTGGGATAGCATTGAGTTTACAGTTCAGAGGGATCTGGCTTCTTTAGAGGCTGTCTTCTTAAAACTGAATAAATATTTAAAAAGAGCCAAATGAGCCAGTCTTTTGAACGGCTCTTTTCAAAGAACGGATCACAAAGATGCGGATCCCATCAAAGAGCCATAAATACCATCTCTACTAGCGCGCCCTGCCCGCGCTGATTCTTTGGGGGGGGGGGGGGGAGGGCAGAGGACTCTGGCTGTGCGGGGCGTGGCATTACAGTCTAGCTGCTATAATTTTTCTAAGCAAAGTCTCTGTTCCAAGTTCCTGGCAGTTTCAAAAGCTTATGAAAAACCTACATCATGTCACAGAGTGTTAATCTCGCGATAAAATAATTATCGCCGTTAAAATTGAGTCAAGTTAACGCGTTAATAACGCGACATTTTTGACAGCACTAATATATATATATATATATATATATATATATATATATATATATATATATATATATAGGCACTATAACAAGATCAGTCACTCTCTGTTTCTGAAACTTACCTACATGCAATTGGTCTCTTACCACAAAGGAAATTATTGAACCAATAACAAGACTATACAACAGAGCATACAAAATCCACCATAACCTTCCTAGTTAGACTCATGACTGCACTGCACTGCACTTTCACATTCAAATGCCATGACTTTTCAGAACTACATAAACAGTCGTTATAACATTTTATCTTCAGATTCAAATCAACTGCCCGTCACCGACACCTACTGCTTTTCTTCCAACACACAACATACAACGGGGCGCATTACTCGATCAGTAACACACACATCTTTCAGTACCTGCTTATAAAAGCACGTATGGTAAGAGCTCTTTTTTTTCATACATACCGTACACCAAAATCTGGAATGAGATCCCCGTCACATTAGAGCACGACCATCCATCACGCACTTTAAAAAGGCATGCAAACGCTTTCTGTTGGATAGTTACACCTGATCTATTTCTCATACTGTCCAGGTTATTTATTTATTTATTTATTTATTATTGCTTTTCAATGTCTATGTCTGTATCTGTCTGTATTGTTATCCCCTGCCTAAACGAAGTTTGGCAGGGGATATAGAAACGGGTTCTGTCCATCCATCCAGTCACTTTTTCGTTTCCAGGCTATATTTTAAAACTACTGAAGATATTTTCATGAAACTTTGTATACATATCAAGCAACATGTGAATTGGTGCCTTTTCTATTTTGGATTTTTGAAAAAAAAAAAGGATTTTTAAAATTTTTACATGAAAAAAAATAGATTATGACTTTCTAAGAGCAGTGTTTGTTTCCGGAGCATATATCCAAAACTATTCATGGTACGGATTTGAAACTTGGTATACATGTTAACAAGGTGATGTAGATGTGTCTTTTCATACTAAGAAATTTGAGAAATTTTAATTTTTCATGTTTCCATGGAAACAATTTCAGACTTAGTCTTGGGGTAGTTTTGTTTCCGGAGCAGAACTTGAAAACTAGTGGTGTGTGAGTGGTGTGGTCTTGAAAGTTGGTATATGTGTTGATTAAGTGATGTATATTTGGCTTTTGATACGAAGAAATGTGAGAAATTTTAATTTTTAGCTCCCCTGGACCAAAGGTCCGGTGGGTTTATGCCATGGAATGCTGAGGTCAGTGTAAAGAGGGTAGGGTTGGTTTCCTGCAGCAGAACTTGAAAAATGTGACAAATAATATCTTGAAACTTGGTATATACAGTAGTTGGTACTGTATATAGGGAGGGGGATATAGATGACTCTGTCTTCTTGTTTTTATTTTTGTTGACGTCCTACATTTTGTTTTGTTTGTACTGTCAACGTGACTTTTGTCTTGATTGTATTGTGATGTGATTTGTATGGTAGCCTGGAAGCGCAAAATAAAATTATAAAATGTGAAACACTTTTACATTTTATAAATCAAAATTACATTTGCAAAACACTTTTACCAAGAGCAAAACAAATTTACATATTCGAAAACAAATTGACAAGATGCGAAACACTTTTACGAGCGCTGAGACAAATTTACAAGTGGCGAACACTTTTACCAGTCCCGAAACAAATTTACAAATGAAAATCTTCATGGAAGGGGAATGTACCAAATGCCGCAAGCAACCCAGAAGTATAATGGGTGGGAAGTGATCGAATGAGTGGCCAATTCGTGTTGTTTTGTTCCCTGTGCACTTGGTCCTTCTGTTTGGTCCGTGTCCTTTAAAAATTCCTGAGACCGTCCGCACAAAAAGCAAAGCCACATTAAATGGTTCATGTGTTTTCCACAAAAGGGGCAAAACATCATTCGGTCACAGTTGATGTTCCATCACCATAAACTCCATAGAAGACAACGTGAATTGACCGTTCGCTCTCACTTCCGGGTCGCTTGCGGCATTTCGTACATTCCCCTTCCATGAGGATTTTAATTTCTAAATTTGTTTCAGGACTGGTAAAAGTGTTCTGCCACTTGTAAATTTGTCTCAGCACTCGTAAAAGCGTTTCAAATCTTGCCAATTTGTTTTCTAAGATGTAAATTTGTTTTGTCATTGGTAAAAGTGTTTTGCTAATGTAATTTTGTTTTATAGAATGTAAAAGTGTTTCACATTTTGTAATTTTGTTTTGCACTTCTCGGCCACCGTAGATTTGTTTTTGATGTGCTGCAGAACAGGAACCTGCTGTAAACCAGTTTCACCTGAGTCAGGCCCATTTAATTGGAACTGAAATGTTACTTTTAATCTTTTCCTGTATAATAAACAAATGAAATGATCCATCCATCCATTATCTGTAACCGTTTATCCTGTGCAGGGTCACAGGCAAGCTGGAGCCTATCCCAGCTGACTATGGGTGAGAGGCGGAGTACACCCTGGACACGTCGCCACATCATCGCAGGGCTGACACATAGAAACAAACAACCATTCACACTCACATTCACACCTACGGTCAATTTAGAGTCACCAGTTAACCTAACCTGCATGTCTTTGGACTGTGGGGGAAACCGGAGCACCCGGAGGAAACCCACGCGGACACGGGGAGAACATGCAAACTCCACACAGAAAGGCCCTCGCCGGCCACGGGGCTCAAACCCGGACCTTCTTGCTGTGAGGTGACAGTGCTAACCACTTCACCACCGTGCCGCACAAAATCTCATCTCATTATCTCTAGCCGCTTTATCCTGTCCTACAGGGTCGCAGGCAAGCTGGAGCCTATCCCAGCTGACTACGGGCGAAAGGCGGGGTACACCCTGGACAAGTCATCACAGGGCTGACATACGGTATAGACACAGACAACCATTCACACTCACATTCACACCTACGGTCAATTTAGAGTCACCAGTTAACCTAACCTGCATGTCTTTGGACTGTGGGGGAAACCGGAGCACCCGGAGGAAACCCACGCGGACACGGGGAGAACATGCAAACTCCGCACAGAAAGGCCCTCACCGGCCACGGGGCTCGAACCCGGACCTTCTTGCTGTGAGGTGACAGCGCTAACCACTACACCACCGTGCCGCTTCGCCGCGCAAAATGAAATGAAAAAATCTAAAGCAGCTTGACTGGATTGAGAAAGTGATTCACTTTAACACTGTACTGATCCAAATGCAGGATGTGAACTCAACATGATATGGGCAGTACTTTGGGTTTTGGGTTGCATTTTTCTCTTTTTTTTAAAAATAGATGTCAGCTGCTAAACTGTCATAGGACAGAACTGCAGCTCTCCGACAATGAAATGTAATATGTTTAGGATTTTTTTACTGCTTAACAAGGACAACAACAATAACAAACACTGGACGCACACACAAAATGTTTAAAACTTGTTACTTACATTACAGTATATAATGATATTGTAATAGTTCTAGGTGCTTGGGTGACTTTTGTGTGCTGATCAATGAATGAAAGAGTTTTCTGAATCTGTTTCCAGCCCTACACACCCCTCAGCCAACATTTTATTAATATTGAAACATTTTACTATTGAACCACACACTCAGCTTCCATCTTTAGCCTTTTCTATACAATATTCTTTAATATGGTTCTACTTGGCTTTAAAATGACTGATCTGTGCTAACAACCCCTGGGTTACTCACGCTTTCACTCTCTCACACACACATACATACACACACACACACACACACACACGCACACCTGCGCCGGTGCCACCCCCCTCCCTTCAGCCCGAGGGCAAAATCAACCCCCTTATTAAGATGGTAATGCCTGTGAACTGCGAGTTGGGGAAGGTGGGGGAGCCATCTTTCCCTCAGTCAACCAAGCTGATCGTGTATTACATAGAAGCACAACCCAAATACAGCGTAGCCGCATAATAAACATGAAGAGTGGCCTCTAACCAGCCAACAGCCGACAGCGATAGAGGCAGACGCAAGCTGCTTGCAGGAATTTACATGCAAATAAACTCCAAAAAGCCAGGCAACTGTTTTCTTTTTTTTTTCTTTTTTTTTATTGCTAGGAAAATCACAACTAATATGATGTGACGTTGAAAATAATAGTCAGCTCAGTTCCACAGTTCGTCTAATAATGTTTAATTTTACTCCTCATTTAACATGATTTCCTACTCACTGATTACAAGACATGATAGCATTAATTTGAGCAAGATGTACGATCTACCGTTGTGTTTCCCAGTTTGGAAAATGAACAGCAGCAAAGGATTGTGATCAGGGAAAAAAAAAAAAAAGAAAGAAAGAAAGAAAAATGATGAAATTTCTTATGACATCCATTTTAATGTCATGCATTATTTACTATGGATTTTTTTAAGCAGCATGTTCCTTACTATATATTCATCCAGCCTGTGTCGAATGCTTATAGATATGTCACATTTGTCTTCTGAAGCTCACAGTTTGCATAGAATACATACAAAAACACCAAGCAATAACAAGCCCATAATGATAAGACATAAACAATACCTCCGAAGCGGCTTGCTACGTTATAACTGTCTCCGGCAGAGTTATTGGTGCTATATAAAGCTTTATAGATGTAAATAGAGAGATGTGTATGCAAGCCTTCGCGACATGCTCTATGATCTATATTGAGTTAGCAACCAAAGAGGCAACAAAAGTGTCAGTGTGGAAATCCATTCGTGTGCGTACATTTCTCACATATTAGCAAAATATGTAATCCCTGACACGCAAACTTAGTGCAGTTATGATTTTATGTGTTATTTATCTTTTCATTTGGTTCATTTTTGACTGAAGGAGAGCTGGAATTGCTGTGTATTATTTTAAGCAGTATTTCGTGTGTCACTAATATTAACTGCACTTCTGATTCAAATTCCTGCTGTGCGAAGTCACTGAGTGGTATTCATCACATGATTAGTATGGTGGTGTGTAAAGCAGAGGCTTTGAACTCTCTCTCTCTCTCTCTCTGTGTGAGTTTTTGTGTCTTTCCTTCTCTCGAAGTTTGCTCCAGTGTGCTGGTTTGTCTCTAATTTGAGCCTGTTGTCAGTAAGAGTGCTGGCCTTGCCCTGAATAAGTCGGAGGATTGAATTACTCTCCCCTCCTCTCAGAGTGACCTCGTCAGTGAAGGGGTTAAGGGAGGAAGGATTGAGACCAAGGGGCCCCTTTTTCTCCACTGCAGGCCCTTCGCTCCTCTATAATACTCCTCTGAGGGCCCTTCAGCTATGATCTCCTTCTTTACTACACTTCATATCACTACTGCACCTATTACTCTGCACCATTGTCACTAAAATGACCCAGTGCAGCCACCGTAGCATCACTGCATAAGCCTTGTCCCCATTAGGGCTGATGGTTGGCCTGATTTTGGTCTCCCTAGTGTCCCTATAGTCAGAATTTGTGCATTTGTGATCTTGTGGCACTGTTTGAGTGTGTGTGTGTGTGTGTGTGTGTGTGTGTGTGTGTGTGTGTGTGTGTGTGTGTGTGTTTCTTTTCTCCCTCACAGGCATTGTGTTTTTCAGCATTAACAATTCCACAATACAAAAAAGATGAAAGTGCAAAAACATAGAAAATAACAAAGAGATAGAAACTAAGAAACTGTAGTGCAGAGTTAGAGAACTGAAAACACAGTTGTTGTTTTTTTTTTTTTTGGGGGGGGGGCTTTGTGTGAATTTCTGAATGCCTCTGAAGCAGAAATTAATTACAGTAGCATCTCAAAACTTCTCTCTCTCTCTCTTTCTCTCTCTCGGTGCCGCTGTACCACTATTGTTTTCTTTCAATACCTTGTGGAGTTCCACCTTCTCCCGTAAAAAATTCAGAACCCCCATTAGACTTGTCTGGAGTCAAGGTCAGAGCGCGTGCATGCTGATGACAGACAAATCTCTTTCATTTTTCATGAGTTGCTTAAAGGCACAGAGCGTTTTTCTGCCAAAGCACAGCCCGTATAATGTGCCATCAGTTTCTTCTTTTCGTCTTATTTTCCCCCTCCACCTTGCTCGTTATGTCAAGCTATACACGCACACAAAGACACATATTTGCTTTGAATTGATGTTTTGGACTTGCAAGGTATATACAGCTCACAGAGCACAAGGGCAAGGGCACATAAATATGAGCAGTGCGGGAGAGAAGAATGATTTGTGCTACTGAAGCAATTTACTGTCAACAACCGCTCTGTAGCTTACATGACTACATTTTGGTTATGTTACAATTTGAATATCAAGCAAATTATTTTAAGTTTAAAATTACGATCTCTTTGGCAAATTAGGTCTTCGGTATTTCAGTAATGACATCCACCAAGGACGCTGATTTATAAATTAACCCCAGCAATAGACAACAACCCATTTTGTTTGATGAACTGTTGTATTGTCATGAGCAGATATTTACATAAAATCATTATCTCAGCAAAACTCATCTCAGCTGATATTTACTGATAGATAGATAGATAGATAGATAGATAGATAGATAGATAGATAGATAGATAGATAGATAGATAGATAGATAGATAGATGGGCGGCACGGTGGTGTAGTGGTTAGCGCTGTTGTCTCACAGCAAGAAGGTCCGGGTTCGAGCCCCGTGGCCGGCGAGGGCCTTTCTGTGCGGAGTTTGCATGTTCTCCCCGTGTCTGCGTGGGTTTCCTCCGGGTGCTCCGGTTTCCCCCACAGTCCAAAGACATGCAGGTTAGGTTAACTGGCGACTCTAAATTGATCGTAGGTGTGAATGTGAATGGTTGTCTATGGTGGGGTTTGCATTAGACCGTATCATCAGATTAACGTTTTTAAAAACGATTAGCGTGCACACAGCAACGCCAATAAACGATTCGCGTGCACACAGCAACGCCAATACATGGATACGCTGATCACATGACTAATTAGACGGCACTTAAGTTGAAATGTGTATGTGTAATGTGTAAATTTCTCCTCAGCGGCTCGGCTCCGCAGGCATCCTGCGCTCCAAATCACTCCGCCCTGAACAGCGAGTGCCCTCTGGAGGGTGCGCACTCCGGCCCTGCGCAGCTCACAGAGCGCGCGAGTGAAGCGCACGAGCAGTGATTCGGGACTGAGCCGCTGTGTGTGTGATCCCAGTGCATATCGGGCATGCGCGTCACTTACCACTTGCAAGTGGAAGGATGGCAAGCCTAAAGACAATCATAACTACACAATGGGCAGTATTTGTATCAGTATTTTCATACTTTTATACTCTTTAATGAAAGGTGATACAAGGCGGAAGTCCGCGCCGTTTTTCAGCAGTCGCGTCACATGACCAATGCCAGTGAATCAGGAAGGTGGATGTCACAGTGACGTTGTCCAATGACGACGTCAGCTAGAGCTCAGCACAGCGTGTCCGCGTATCCTCAATGTTTACACAGCACCGGACCAGACACGAACTGGGTTGAATACGTGGGCTCTGGCGGATTCCCGTTTCCCGGCATTTCCCAGCGTTTTAATGTGAACGGACAGTGCATCCGCGAAGAAAACGAGACAGATACGGTCTAATGTAAACTTGGCCTATGTGTCAGCCCTGTGATGACCTGGCGACTTATCCAGGGTGTACCCCGCCTTTCGCCCGTAGTCAGCTGGGATAGGCTCCAGCTTGCCTGCGACCCTGTAGAACAGGATAAAGCAGCTAGAGATAATGAGATGAGATAGATAGATAGATAGATAGATAGATAGATAGATAGATAGATAGATAGATAGATAGATAGATAGATAGATCTGTCTATGTGCATACGTTCACAGTTACATTATTATCCTCAGCAGTATTTGTTGAATTCACTGTTTGGCCTGTTTGTGAAATTTTCTTTCTTTTTTTTATTTTTAATTAAAAGTTAAGAACTTCAGCCTGCTGGACTCTCTGCAGTGTCAGATGGCATGTGAGTGTCATAGATTTTTAACAGCTACTGTATTTATATTCATCCTTTACAAATTATTACGCAAATGTACATTTCACTATGGCATGCAACTACGAACTTTCACAAGTGTAACAAAATCATGCTCAACTAGCATCATACAGTCTCTTACACTTGCTCATAGCCAAGGGAAAGATGTAAATAATTACATTTAAGGTCCGGTCCCACAACACCGATAACTATAACTATCCCTCCTGATGGCTTCGTTTTCTGTATACACCCCTTGTCCTCTGGGTCAAAAATGACCCGTCCTCACTAAAGATCTGAAATAAACCAATTTAATTTCATTTTAAGTGCCAAATCTATTTTGCAGAAAGAAACAACTTGTCATTCATCAGAAACTGTGTGAGTATCAGAGTTTTCCCTTTTTACAGTGCAGAAACACTGCATTCATTCAGTGGACAGCACTCGTTTTTATTACAACACAGCTGTAATATATGTTTTCTTTACTAAAGCAGATTTTTATTATTATTATTTTTATTTCTTAAGGTACTGCAAAGGTGGTAAACAATATTTTTTTTTTATCAAGGTATAGTACTTATATAGCCGAAGAAGCCGAAGAAAGTATCACAAATGTGCAGAAAGTAGTTTTGAATGCAATTTACTGAAGGCACTTCCAATGATAGTCAAATGTGAACAATCTTTTGCAAAAAGGCAATCTGAGAGGGCAATCATGACCAACACAGGAGAACAACCGAATAACAGACCACTCCCTAAACACGTCTCCTATGAAACACACACACACACAATCTCAATATCTTGCAGGGACAAGTCAGTCAGTGAGCACATGTAGGGCAGTAAGCAACTGTGTGTGCATGGACTTTGCAGATCTATTTCTCACATTGGCAGCACACAGTCTGAGAAAATCAGCTCTAAGGCCTGTTCAGCGCTGTAACGTGCACTCATGGCTTCATGACAGAGAGAACTGAGGGTACAGCACATTTAGAGACTCTGCAGCACATTTAGAGACTCTGAATGTAGAAGTATTGGTCAGCAATTCCTTGATGGTTGTGTCTGAAATCGTCTGAATTTTGATCTTTGAAAGTTGTGTATGGGGTCGCGGAAAGGTGGTGGTGCACCTGCACGACAAAGTTTTAGTTCTGTCGAAGATCAATCAGCAGTGTGTGTGTGTGTGTGTGTTGTGTCTGTGTGTTTTTTTTGTTGTCTGTAACTGACTCTTGCCCCTTTTCCACCAAAGCAGTTCCAGGGCTGGTTCGCAGCCAGTGCTTAGTTTGGAACCGGGTTTTCTGATTCCATTGACAAATAACTGGCTCTGGGGCCAGAAAAACTGGTTCCAGGCTAGCACCAACTCTTTGCTGGGCCAGAGGAAAGAACCGCTTACATCAGCGGGGGGGCAGAGTTGTTAAGACCGACAACAATAGCAAGACCGCGAAAGGTCACCATTTTTAAGCGACAAGAAGCAGCAGCTGTACAAACGCGAAGTCATCCATTATTGTTGTTGTTGCTGCAGCTTCTTCTTCTCCATGTTGTTGTTGCTTCGATGTTCGCACCAAGGTTTATGCAAACGCAGCGACATAACTGACATATACAGCGACGTAATGACGTGGCTCCCCTTAGCACCGCGAGCTATGGAAAAGCAAACTGGTTCTCAGCTGGCTTGCAAGTTGAACAAGTTGTGAACCAGCACCAGCACTGGCCCCGAACCAGCCCTGGAACTGATTTGGTGGAAAAGGGGCATTTGTGACTGTGTTTTAGGTGCCGGGTCAAAAATGACCCGAAGGCAATCTTTGTACCTAAGTTGTGTACAGCCTCTATGGAAATATGAATAAACAAAATATTTCCCTTTTTCTAATATAAGGGTCATTTTAGGAAAAGTCATAAAATTTCAAGTTGAAAAAATAACATTAAAGGGGTTTTCTCTGCTGTTAAGCACAGTTTCGGGTCATTTTTGACCCGAAGACATCAGGAGGGCTATACCTGCAACTACAACTACATTATGCTTGAATTTAGTTCCAGTCTGGAGCAGTCACACCACAACCATAATCCCAACTATAATATCCCTTGGTCCTGCCACTCAGGGAAATAAATGCATGCAACTGAAGAATAGTCATGGAAGGTTTTTTTTTTTTTTCCCCCAAGTAGTAGGACATTATTCCGGGTCATACTGTACAGCTTGGACTTGAAAACAACCCAAGAACACACTCCAGTGACTGATATAATATGGATAGGTCACAGATTATGGAAATACAGTGGTGCTTGAAAGTTTGTGAACCCTTTAGAATTTTCTATATTTCTGCATAAATATGACCTAAAACATCATCAGATTTTCACACAAATCCTAAAAGTAGATAAAGAGAACCCAATTAAACAAATGAGACAAAAATATGATACTTGATCATTTAGTTATTGAGGAAAATGATCCAATATTACATATCTGTGAGTGGTAAAAGTATGTGAACCTTTGCTTTCAGTATCTGGTGTGACCCCCTTGTGCAGCAATAACTGCAGCTAAGCATTTCCGGTAATTGTTGATCAGTCCTGCACACCGGCTTGGAGGAATTTTAGCCCATTCCTCCATACAGAACAGCTTCAACTCTGGGATGCTGGTGGGTTTCCTCACATGAACTGCTCGCTTCAGGTCCTTCCACAACATTTCTATTGGATTAAGGTCAGGACTTTGACTTGGCCATTCCAAAACATTCACTTTATTCTTCTTTAACCATTCTTTGGTAGAATGACTTGTGTGCTTAGGGTCGTCCTGCTGCATGACCCACCTTCTCTTGAGATTCAGTTCATGGACAAATGTCCTGACATTTTCCTTTAGAATTCGCTGGTATAATTCAGAATTCATTGTTCCATCAATGATGGCAAGTCATCCTGGCCCAGATACAGCAAAACAGGCCTGAACCATGATACTACCACCACCATGTTTCACAGATGGGATAAGGTTCTTATGCTGGAATGCAGTGTTTTCCTTTCTCCAAACATAACGCTTCTCATTTAAGCCAAAAAGTTCTATTTTAGTCTCATCCATCCACAAAACATTTTTCCAGTAGCCTTCTGGCTTGTCCACGTGCTCTTTAGCAAACTGCAGATGAGCAGCAATGTTCTTTTTGGAGAGCAGTGGCTTTCTCCTTGCAACCCTGCCATGCACACCATTGTTGTTCAGTGTTCTCCTGATAGTCGACTCATGAACATTAACATTAGCCAATGTGAGAGAGGCCTTCAGTTGCTTAGAAGTTACCCTGGGGTCCTTTGTGACCTCACCAACTATTACACGCCTTGCTCTTGGAGTGATCTTTGTTGGTTGACCACTCCTGGGGAGGGTAACAATGGTCTTGAATTTCCTCCATTTGTACACAATCTGTCTGACTGTGGATTGGTGGAGTCCAAACTCTTTACAGATGGTTTTATAACCTTTTCCAGCCTGATGAGCATCAACAATGCTTTTTCTGAGGTCCTCAGAAATCTCCTTTGTCCGTGCCATGATACACTTCCACAAACGTGTTGTGAAGCTCAGACTTTGATAGATCCCTGTTCTTTAAATAAAACAGGGTGCCCACTCACAGCTGATTGTCATCCCATTGATTGAAAACACCTGACTCTAATTTCACCTTCAAATTAACTGCTAATCCTAGAGGTTCACATACTTTTGTCACTCACAGATATGTAATATTGGATCATTTTCCTCAATAAATAAATGACCAAGTATAATATTTTTGTCTCATTTGTTTCACTGGGTTTTCTTTATCTACTTTTAGGACTTCTGTGAAAATCTGATGACATTTTAGGTCATATTTATGCAGAAATATACAAAATTCTAAAGGCTTCACAAACTTTCAAGCACCATTGTAGAATAAAAAAGGATACAAAATACAGAGTGGTTACGGATTTTAATACGGTTGCATCACAGATGCTAATAATTTATGGATTGGTCACGGACATTTCAGTATATTACAGATTGGTTACAGATTTCATACAGATGATGCATCATGGATAAAAAAATTAAGAAGTCTAAAATAATTAAATGTTTGGACTGCCAAAGTTCATAATTAAAATATCTGACCTGCATTTATATGTTTACTTTATTACTTTACTATTGATATTTCACAGAAAATCACATAACCGTGACTAAAAGATCCGTGCTTTTCCATGAATCCATATTCCGTGACTTCATGATGCAACAAGGATGTACAAAGATGCCTGGGAAAAATAGCACATGCTCAGATAACATCACATGTAAACAATTACCTGATCAGTCAGATGTTTTATTGGATCAGGTCCAGGCCTGGAAAAATCACTCCAGAAGCAATCTCACCAATACGGATAAACCCAGGACTGGGCTATAGGTATCGTTATCGGTCTGGTGTGAGTACCAATGTCATAAACTGCAGGGGACTTATTTATTTATAGTTATCGTTATAGTTATCAATATTGTGTGATCGGGCCTTTATACATAATTTTAGTAACATTTATTTCCAGTTTCTTGTATTGGAGGTGTCAAAATATGATATAGGCAGATTTTTTTTTTTGAATAAGAATGTAACTTTTCATGTTTTTCAGGTTGTTGCTGAATTCAGCCGCACCAATGTCCTATGAGTTTTCCCAGACTGCATATTAAATATATTTTATCAGTCAAAAATTTGGAAACAGCTACTAAGTTATAGGTTTTTCTGTATTGTGACTATTTTCTATATTGTAGAACAATACTGAAGACGTCAAAACTATGAAATAACATATGGAACATATATGGAATTTTGTGGGAAACAAAAATGTGTTAAAAAATAAAAGATGTTTGATATTTTAGGCTCTTCAAAGTAGCCAGCGTTTACCTTGATGACGCTTTGCACATTATTGGCGTTATCTTAACCAGCTTCATGAGGTAGTCACCTGGAATGCTTTTCAATTAACAGGTGCCTCATCAAAAGTTAATTATTGCAATTTCTTACCTTATTAAAACATTGGAGATTAAACAGTAAATAATAAAAATACAGTAAATAGCCTGATTCAATACCACAACTGTAGTAATCCATATTATGTCAAGAACTGCTCAACTAAGTAAAGAGAAATAACATCCATCATTACTGGAAGAAATGAAGCATATTTTAATGAATAAAAATAAAGAAAAAACAATGAATTAGAAGTTGTGTCTAAATTTTGATAGATAGCTAGCTAGATAGAAGCCATGGCCTAATGATTAGAGAAGCAGCTTTGTGACCAAAAGGTTGCTGGTTGGATTCCCTGGATCAGCAGGAATGGTTGCTCTAACAAACCCCCAACTGCTCCCCAGGCTGCTCTAGGTATATTGTACATGACTCTGGATAAGAGCATCTGCTAAATGCCAGGAATGTAAATAAAATTTATATAGAGAGCAATTGTAAAGCAATAATTTAATGTTCAGTTGCAGGGAAACACATCAGGAAGAAAATAAATACTGAAAATATTGGAGTTATAAAAGTGTTTTATACATCATTTTAATTCAAATGTTAACCAATGTTTTTGGCAACTATAATAGATCTAGTAGTAGCAGTAGCAGCAGCAGAAGTATTAGTAGGAGGAGCAGTAGTAGTCGTAGTAGCAGTCGTAGTAGTAGCAGTAGTAATAGTAGTAGTCGTAGTAGCAGTCGTAGTAGTAGCAGTAGTAATAGTAGTAGTCGTAGTAGCAGTAGTAGTCGTAGTAGCAGTAATAGCAGTAGTAATAGTAGTAGTCGTAGTAGCAGTAGTAGTAGTAGCAGTAGTAATAGTAATAGTACTAGAAGTAGCAGCAGTAGTAATAGGAGTAGCCATAATAGCAGTAGTCGTAGTAGTAGTAGCAGTAGTAGTCATAGTAGCAGTAGTAGCAGTAGTAATAGTAGTAGTCGTAGTAGCAGTAGTAGCAGTAGTAATAGTAGTAGTCGTAGTAGCAGTAGTAGTAGTAGTAGCAGTAGTAGTCATAGTAGTAGTAGTAGCAGTAGTAATAGTAGTAGTCGTAGTAGCAGTAGTAGTAGTAGCAGTAGCAGCAGCAGTAGTAGTAGTAGCAGTAGTAGTAGTGGTAGCAGTAGTAGTCATAGTAGCAGTAGTAGCAGCAGTAATAGTAGCAGTCATAGTAGTAGCAATAGCAGCAGCAGTAGTAGTAATAGAATTAGTAACAGTAGCAGCAGCAGTAGTGGTAGTAGTAGTAGTAGTAGTAGTAGTAGTAGTATTAGCAGTAGTAGTAGTGGTAGCAGTAGTAGTCATAGTAGCAGTAGTAGCAGCAGTAATAGTAGCAGTCATAGTAGTAGCAGTAGCAGCAGCAGTAGTAGTAATAGAATTAGTAACAGTAGCAGCAGCAGTAGTAGTAATAGTAGTAGTAGAAGTAGTAGTCATAGTAGTAGTAGTAGTAGTAGCAGCAACAGTCATAGTAACAGAAGTAGTAGCAGTAGTAGTTGTAGTAGCAGTAGTAGTCATAGTAGTAGTAGCAGTAACAGCAGCAATAGTAGTAATAGTAGTAGTAGCAGTAGTAGTCATAGTAGTAGTAGCAGTAGTAGTCATAGTAGCAGTCGTAGTAGTAGCAGTAGTAGTCATAGTAGTAGTAGCAGTAGCAGCAGCAATAGTAGTAATAGTAGTAGCAGTAGTAGTCATAGTAGTCGTAGTAGCAGTAATAATAGAAGTAGTAGCAGTAGTAGTCGTAGTAGTAGTAATAGCAGTGATAATGGTAATAGTAGCAGTAGTGGTCGTAGTAGTAGTCGTGGTAGTAGTAACAGTAGTAGTCATAGTAGTAGTAGCAGTAGCAGCAGCAGCAGTAATAATAGTAGCAGTAGTAGTCATAGGAGTAGTAGCAGTAGCAGAAGTAATGAGTAGTAGTAGTCGTCTACTACTACTATGACTACTACTGCTACTACTACGACTGCTACTGCTACTACGACTACTACTGCTACTACTACTATGACTACTACTGCTACTACTACTATTACTACTATTGCTGCTGTTACTGCTACTCCTACTATCGTAGTAGTCATAGTAGTAGTAGCAGTAGCATTAGTAGTAATAGAAGTAGTCGTAGAAGCAGCAGCAGCAGCATTAATAATAGTAGTAGTAGCAGTAGTAGTTTTAGTTGCAGTAGCAGCAGCGGTTGTAATAAGAGTAGTAGTCATAGTAGTAGTAGTAGTAGTAGTAGTAGTAGCAGTAGCAGTAGTAGTAATAGAAGTAGTCGTAGTAGTAGTAGAAGTAGCAGCAGCAGCGGTAGTAATAGTAGTATTAGCAGGGGTAGTTGTAGTAGCAGTAGTAGTAGGAATAGAAGTAGTCGTAGTAGTAGTGGCAGCAGCAGTAGTAATAGTAGTAGTAGCAGTAGTAGAGATAGTAGTAGTCGTAGTAGTCGTAGTAGCAGTAGTAGTCGTAGTAGCAGTAGCAGCAGCAGCAGTAATAATAGTAGTAGTAGCAGTCGTAGTCATACTTGCAGTAGCAGCAGCAGTAGTAGTAATAATAGTAGTCATAGTAGTAGTAGCAGTAGCAGTAGTAATAAGAGTAGTAGTCGTAGGAGTAGTAGCAGTAGCAGTAGTAGTCATAGAAGTAGTCGTAGTAGTAGTAGTAGCAGCAGCAGCAGCAGTAATAATAGTAGCAGTAGTAGTCGTGGTAGTAATAACAGCAGTAATAATAGTAATAGTAGCAGTAGTGGTCGTAGTAGTAGTCGTGGTAGTAGTAACAGTAGAAGTTGTAGTAGTAGTAGCAGTAGCAGCAGCAGCATTAATAATAGTAGCAGTAGTAGTCATAGTTGCAGTAGCAGCAGTAGTAGTAATAATCGTAGTCGTAGTAGCAGTAGCAGTAGTAATAAGAGTAGTAGTCGTAGTAGTAGTAGCAGTAGTAGTAATAGAAGTAGTCGTAGTAGTAGTAGAAGTAGCAGCAGCAGCAGTAGTAATAGTATAGTTGCAGTAGTAGTTGCAGTAGTAGTAGCAGTAGCAGTAGTAGTAATAGAAGTAGTCGTAGTAGTGGTAGCAGTAGCAGCAGCACTAGTAGTAGTCGTAGTAGCAGTAGTAGTCGTAGTAGTAGTAGCAGTAGCAGCATCAGCAGTAGTAATAGTAGTAGTAGCAGTAGTAGTCGTAGTAGTGGTAGCAGTAGCAGCAGCAGCAGTAATAATAGTAGTATTAGCAATAGTAGTTGTAGTAGTAGTAGTAGCACTAGTAGTCATAGTAGTGGTAGCAATAGCAGCAGCAGTAATAATAGTAGTAGTAGCAGTAGTAGTCGTACTAGCAGGAGTAGTCGCAGTAGTAGTCGTAGCAGTAGTAGTAGTAGCAGTAGTAGTCGTCGTAGCAGTAGTAGTAGCAGTAGTAGTCATAGTAGTGGTAGCAGTAGCAGCAGCAGTAATAATAGTAGTAGTAGCAGTAGTAGTCGTAGTAGTAGTAGCAGTAGTAGTCGTACTAGCAGTAGTAGTCGCAGTAGTAGTAGTACTAGTAGTAGCAGTAGTAGTCATATAGTAGT